>NC_056737.1:481173539-481338539 GCF_019279795.1 Protopterus annectens | reverse complement strand
GCTCAGCTAATTATCAGCTCAGCCACTTGCACAGCATACACTGTTAATGCTGCCATTAAGTCTGATATGGCTACATTTTTGCAACAAATGCTGTCAAAAGACCTTTACATCTGTTTCTGTGGGCTAAATTTACTAAACAGATTCCAAAAATATGAACTTACATATGGGGCTTGTGGAGATTGGTAGGCTTCTCAGATTAATTCTTATGCTGTTGTCTTATACTTTTCAATATTCAAACATCCACAGTAGACTTAAATTCTAAATTTCTTTTACTTGCTTTGTAAAAATGTCACCTTATGTTACTCTCTGTCCTTGGATATTGTGCAGTAGGTAATGAGTTTGTTGTCGGGTATCTGGCAAATCAGCATAGAGGCAGTTGTATTTTAATACTATGAAATTGTCAAGACTGCTAGTATGCAAGTTAAATAAATAACATTATTTTTGCTGTTACCACAAAGTAAATTTACATTTTGTCTAATAAAAGGAACAGTGTCTATATCACTGTGCAAGTAATAATTTGTTATAATCTAAGCAGCTACCTTTCGAAGGTTCATAGACTCATAGATTTATACTAGACTAAAGACCACCAGGGTCATTACATGCCTAGCTGTGCAACACAGCCTGTATGGTGGGATATGTTAGTAAATATGTGGGGGCTATGTTAGTTGGGGATTAATTTACTTACTATCAGCCTCTGTCAGTCAGAGACGTGGGGGCCAGACCAGGGATGAATTTGTGATTTCTCATCCAATGATCAAGGTTTCTTTTAAACAGGGTCAGGGATGAACTCTGCTTCATGTAAATGGGGAGCTTAGTCCATTGCAGAGGTATCCTTTGAGACACATCCTGGTCTCTCCAGCATGTTCTATTTATGTCACAGGCAAAGTTCAGGTCCTTAGAGCTAGTGTTCTGGTGCTGTTTGTTTTATGGATGTGCAAGAGATCCATCAGAACTAGACTGTGGGTCAGGGGATGCCTTATATGCCAAGGATAGATCACTTCTCTGTAACCTCTAAGAGACTGGGTACAGAGACAGGGCCTTAAGATGATCTGTGTAAGACAGGGTATTCATACCCTAGATTCTCCTAGTGAGGAACCTTTGAGGGTGTTTCAACTGTTGCAAGTGCCTGGTTAGGTACATGCCAAAGGGGGCACTGTACTTGATGATGGATCTGATAAGGGCTGAGTAGAGTGGTACTATTACTTCTGTGGACTTGGATGCTATACCCTTGCCTATGAGCTTGGCAATATACAATGATTTTATTACGGTCTTGGCTATGTGCTGGTTGAAGGCCACATTACTGTCTACATATGCTACAAGATCCCTAATTATCGGGTCAACCCTTTTTTCAATGGAGTAATTAGCCTGGGTGGATTATTTCCCAAAGGGTACTGTAATGCATTTCTTCCTATTGATTTTTAATTTATGGCTTTGGCAACAGTCATTTGTTTCTGTTAAGCCCTCTTGTAGGATGTTGTTCACATGAGGGGAATCTATGATATCTTCCAATTTATAATCATCTGCAAACTTGGTGAGCCAGAAGCCATTCACATTTCCTTTACTTCTGAGAAGCAGATGCCAAACAGAAGCAGGCCCAACACAGCCCTGAGGTACTGTGCTGGTGACTGGTCTCCTGGTGGAGGTAGTCTCACCGATACAGACTTCTTGGGTCCTATCTGTGAGCCAGCCAGCAATCCAGTGATTTATGTAGGGATTTATGCCTAATTCTGAGAGTATGTCAATAATACCTGAGTGGAGTATTATATCCAACACTTTGGTCAGGTCAAGATAGGTGGTATGCACCATTTTCCACTCATTCTTAGCCTTGGTGACCCACTTGAAGAAGCTTACCAGGTTGAGTAGGCAAGACCTTCCCTTAACAAAGTCAAACTGGAATGGGTTCAGTGTCTGTAGGTTGCCATTGCCCTTGCTGATCATTTCCATAATAATTCATTCCATGACTTTGCATATCAGGCTTGTTAGACTGATGGGTATGTAGTTCCAGGGGTCAGCTGATGGTCCATCCTTATGAGGATGGATAACCATTGTGGGCCTCCATTCATGGCACATAACCTGTTTTGAGGTTGTAGTTAAAGCCTGCCTCAAGTGGTCCTGCTAGGTCTTGTTTTAGGCTGTTTAGGAGGCAACCGAGGATATTGTTGAGGCCCACTGAAGCAGTATTTTTGCCACCAAGACCTGCTCCCTGTGAAAGTTGAGGGTATATGCTAGAAGGGATTTCACAGGGAGTAGTGGGGGGGAGTGGTGGATGAAATTAGAGCTAAATTTATCAGCTTGTAGATTCACTATGTCACCCTGGTTAGTGAAGGTTATGCCATTAACTATCAGTTCTGAACACTGCTGAGTGTTACCTTTGAGGTTCCTGACAGAGTTGAAGAAGGCCCTGTGATTGTCTTTTGCCTGGGTGGCTATTCTGACCTTGCAGCTGGCCTTCTTGGACTTTATGTGCTTTTTTTAGCTTCTAGTTTAGCTGAATCAGAGAGCTCTTGTCTGTATGAGAGTTGCTGTTTCTGATTTTGGCAATGACCTTTTTACGCATGTTATATACCCTATTATGGTAAGGATTCTACCAGTGAGGTTTCTTTTTGGTATTATATATGGGCTTATTTCTAGTAGATACGTCGACCTCAATGCAGCCATTTGCATGTTTGTATAGGGTTTCTGTAAATACTTCTGCACAGGTAGCTGTGTTCTTTAGGTTTGAGGGAGCTGTGAATTTTGCCAAACTGCCACTTAATAGGCTGTAGTTTGCTTTAGAATAGTTTCTAACTGTTGTGGGGTTAGTTTGGATTTCCAGGTTGATTTTATTTCAAGGGAGACACCTTTGTGGTTGACCTCACCTATAAGGATGTGTCATGGTGGGGTTGGAAGGGGGGGTGCATGCAACACTCTCTCATGTTGGTGAGTACTAGGTATAATATGTTTGATGATTCTTTGGTTGGAGTGTCCACTATCTGGTCCAGAATGTTTGTGTTGATGAAGTCCAGGAAATGTTGTGCCTGTGAGTTAGAGACAGTATACATTTCCCAGTCTATAGAGGGATAGTTAAATATTCTTCAATGAATAGGGTATTTCACTGAATGGTGAGTGCATCTATTTGGTCTAGGCAAGAGTTGTGAACTTCATGGGTCATAGAGAGTGACCTGTAGATGGTCAGGACATCCTACCTCTCAACCTGTTAATGCAAGAAATCTGGACAGAGCTTGACAAAATGAGTGGACAAAGGCCCGAAAATAGGGACAAATTTTAAATATTGCACTTATAAATTTAAAAAGTTGCTAAAGTAACAGGATTTGTGTTAACATGCATTCTCTGAAGGATTTGAAGTCTGAAACTCAAATGTGTGTCATTATTTGGTGACTTCAATCCTCAGATCATTCCAGTTATTTGCCAGAAAACCACAAATTTTATGAGGAACAGACCAAAAATGTGAGGTGAAAATCTGGACGTTCTGTGAAAATCTGAACAGTTGAGAGATATGCAAGACATTGTAAGGAACATTGTCTATAGAGATATGGATGTGGATGAATTCTAGAGCATCATCCTGTTTAGCTAACCTGGACTTGTATTTGTTATTAATGTAGATTAAGACACTTCTAACATTAGCCACCACATGTGCTGCTGTTGCTGGTCTAAATGTGTGGAAGGCACTGTAGCCTTCCACTGCTGGAGCACTTTCTGTGGCTTTAAACCAAGTCTCAGTGACAGCACACATGTCTACATTCTCCAGAGTGAGGAGAGCTTGTATGGTGTGTGGTTTCTTGTTCAGGGTTGGAGCATTGAACAGTAACACTTAAGGTAGCTTTGAGGTTTTTTTTGTTGTTATGTTGGTAGTTTTGTTATTTTAACATTCCCTAAAAAAGGCTGTAAGGGGGTCAATAAACTTTTATCCAATTTCCAAAAGCCCAGAGGGCAAAGGTGCAGACTTGGCAAAGCAATGTAGTCTGTTAACCATATCCTCCCATGCTGATAGATATTGGATTCTCCTGAAGTGACTCCAGAAACTAATCCATTTATTAAAATCAATCATTTTCTGTTCATATTGTGGCATCATCCTTGAAGGTAGAACGCTGTTCAATGTAAGACATGTACTTGTCTGTGACGCCTATTCAAAGAGATTCATAATGTCTCTTCTCATATAATCTAGTGAGGTATGTCTCAGGTTATTTACATCCATGAAAATCATATTGGTACCTGCAGTGCAGTGACTTGAGTGCATGCATGATATTGTGGATCCTTGCT
Source organism: Protopterus annectens (assembly GCF_019279795.1). Taxonomy (NCBI): domain Eukaryota; kingdom Metazoa; phylum Chordata; order Ceratodontiformes; family Protopteridae; genus Protopterus; species Protopterus annectens. The sequence continues at coordinate 481,334,279 of NC_056737.1, read as the reverse complement.
TCATATAGGCAACTAACTGCCATCTTCTCCTTGCCCAGCTTGGTGTAAAGGTCAATCTGTGTATCATACAGTAGAATCCTCTATGACATGAGTACTATGTAAATTGTTTGTTTGCCTTATGGGTTTTGTTCTTGGGGGATCATTGCGTGTAAGCTTAGGTGTTACTTTTAGTGTTTGGTGAGGATAAAAGTTGCAGTTTGACAGCTTAGGAGGTCTTCGGGGTACGAAGAGTTTTATTTTAAGTGCATCAACAAAATAAATTCTATGTGTGGTGTGTGTGTGTGTGTGTGTGTGTGTGTGTGTGTGTGTGTGTGTGTGTGTGTGTGTGTGTGTACGTATCTATGTGTTCTTGACAACCTTGTTTGTAAGAGAAATTTTTGCCTCTGTGACATCCCTACGCTGGGCCAGTAATCACCACTGACACTGGAGAGGGACGATCACTTGGAATACAAATGGATACACTCAGTATTTCCAGATGCAGACCTCTATACATCAATGCACAATTTCCCTTAAGAGCATACAGAGAACACACTCAGTCTGGGATCTGGATCTCTCTGTCTCCCTCCAGGTCCTCAGTAAGACTACCCCACTGGTACAGCTGTAGGGTTAGTTCCTCAGCCAAGTGTCCAAGCCAAGTCCTCCAGCACTCTCTCTGTGAAACCAGTGCTTCATGTCCATGTCCCAAGGAGCTGACACACAGACACTCTTTGAGATTTAATTTTCACACACACACACACACACACACACACACACACACACACACACACACACACACACACACACACACACACACACACACACACACACACACACACACACACCTGTGAAAGGCTGGCACAGATTACCCGCTCTACCAACTTTGCCCAGACTATAGGGTAGTTTCACTGTCACCAGTAATAATAATCAAAAATTATATGCGCCGGTAAGAGCACATTTAGCCAGGTTCATTACCACATCAGCTGTTTTTCATTCCAAAGCTTCTCTAAATGAAATATGTGCAGCTGCAACATGGGCTATGCCTCATACTTTTATCACTCATTACAAATTAGATATGGTCTCCAGGGGAAGAGTATCCTTTGGCTCTATGGTTCTCAGGAATATCCTTCCATAAGGCCACTGAGGGAATAAAGTAGCTGGGGACTCTGTCCAAACTGTCAGGAATTAACAAAGATTGACAACCTCAGATAAAGAAGTTATGCAATCACCATAATGTTCCATCTGTGTTGTTGATCTTTGATCATTCTTGACATCCCATCCACCTTCTCCCTCCATTAGATTTCCTGGAGGATCAGACCCTTGTCCTGTGCTTTCATTAGGATTATTACCTTGGACATTGCTTCTTCTCATAATTTCTATCTTCTTCTAGCTATAGTCTTCAAACTTGGTCTGAGGTAATACAGAGAGGGGCATTGTGGGTAGAGACTTAGCTCGAGATTTTTTGGCTGATGCGAGCTGTATAAAGGCTGAGCCTATTCCAAGGATCAGAACCATATCCCAACTGTCAAGAATGAATGAAGATCAACAACACAGATGGAACATTATGGTGAGCACATAACTTCTTTTTCCTACTTACTGAATAGAGCAAGACAAGATAGTGTGAGTGGTCTTTGTTGTCAGATCCAAGACAGAATACAAAAATGCTGACAGCAAACTACTACTAATATCTAAATATTAATTTTGGCTTACAGAATGCCATCACACACATCTGGTCATCTGAATCTGTTTCCCATGCTATCACCAACACTAGAAACTGACAGGAATTTAGTACCTATGTGTTACCATACACACAGCTAGAGCTTTGCTCAGATCTCCTGGAAGTCATAAAACCATAAAACCATTCCACTCTTCCTACAGGAGCTAGAACTTATTTTCTAGCACAGACATTGAGACTGTGGCTCCATTCAAAACTGTGGGATAACATCTTTATGGCTTAACCCATAAAGTAATTTAATTTCAGATATATTTTAAAGTTTGCTGCAGGTGGATTGTGATTAACCTCTGCTCTGCCAGTATCCTCTGTTGAAACATATATATTTAATTCAGTTGCAATAGTGCATGTACATCTCTTTTATTTTCAGCAGGGCATATTGTTGCTATATTTTAACACAAGCAACTTTACAAATACATTTTTAAACACAAGCATCTGTACAAATCAGTTTGATACACAAATGACATATAATTCTTTACAAATTTCCAGTTAGCTGTACTGGGATATGTTACAGATCCACTTCCCTATTTCTCCTGGCATGGCTGACAGTACCTCCTATCATCACACCTCTCCCCCCTTTGAAGACTAAAGCTAGTTTTTCAAATGCCCCTTGAGAAGAAATGTTGCTAGACAGGAATGAGTCCCTTTTTTTGCAGTGATGCCCTGCTTGCTAAGTAGAGATCCCCCTTTTTCCTCAGCTCATCTGCAGAGCTGCACTCTCTGTGTATCAACCATATTCTCAAGTCCTTAGGCAAAGTGCTAAGGGCTTGTTCCCTCACCAAGAGGTCTGCCAGCCCTTCAAAAGTGGTGACCTGGCACCCACTCACCCACCTATGAAAAAAAAGTGCTTAAGTCAGTAATATAATCCCACACACTTTCATCTGCTTTGTGTCTATGCTCAAGAAACTTTTTTTCTGTAAGCTTCAGGTGTTAACTTAAAACATTCAAGTAAACATTTCTTGACTTTTTCATAGTTTAAACAATCAATATCAGACAATTTAGAAACAGCAGTTACAGCTTTACCATGGAGTAAGGGGGTTAGGAACTTTACCCAGAGCCTTTGGTCAGCATTGTACTGTTTATATACTGTTTCAAATATATAAATAAAACTATCAAAATTATCACCCTCTGTAAAATTGTGGAAGAAATTTACTCACCTTTATTGCTTCTGGGGTTCAGGTGCTCCTTTCTCCATTACCTCCATGACCCTGGTGAAAAGTCAACATCTCCCTCTCATGTTGCTACTGCTTCTCATTTTCTTCAGACTCCAAATGCCTCAGTCTCTCCTTTTCTTTGGCCTTGAAGTGCCGCTGTAGCTCTGCTGATTCTAGTTCCATATCTTTGGCCTCCAGTTCAAGTCTCTTTAACTCCAGATGGATTTTTGAGTCCTCTGAGGAAAATGTGAACTGTCCTGTTCCTGAGGGCTGCAAATTCTCATCACCAGACTGGTTATCCTCCTGGTTGCTGGTCTATGTTGTAGCTGCAACTAAAGAGGAAATAATTTCCTCTTTAGACAGGTTGGCATGCACCAGTCCTTTGGCTTCGCACACCTTGACCAACTGGTTCTTTGTCAGCTTGCCATAATCCTCTACTGACATTTTGCCTGTTCTCCATGACTAAATTAAACTAACAACAATAATAATAATAAATAAAATGAATAAAACTGTTGTGATATGAATCTCTGAAGTCTCTTTTGTGGCTGCTGAGAGAATGCACAACTTTAGTGACACCTGCTTCCAGATTACAGAAGTTCAATATCCACACCACTGCTCACCAATATGTGGTGTCACCATGCTGGGCCTGAAACCAAGGAGCCTGAATCCTCACCACTAACAATGGAGAGGGCCGTTCAATTGGAATACAGATGGATATACTCAGTATTTTCAGACGCAGATCTCTCTGCATCAAGCACAATTTCCCTTAAGAGCACACACACATTCAGTCTGTGGTCTGGATCTCTCTATCTGTCTCCATCCAGGTCCCCAATAAGACTCCTCACTGATACAGCTGTAGGGTTAGGTCCTCAGCTGAGTGTCCAAGCCAAGTCCTTCAGCACCCTCTCTGTGAAACCAGTCTTTGTGTCCCTGCCTCAAGTAACTGACACATGCACACTCTTTGAGATTTAATTTTCACACACACACACACACACACACACACACACACACACACACACACACACACACACACACACATGCACACCTGAGAAAGGCTGGATCAGATTACCCACTTTACAACTTTGCCCAAACTCTAAGGTAGTTTCACTGCCACCAGTCAGTTATTATAAGGCTGTTAAAAGGGTATCCAGTTATACTGAGTGAAATTAATATTAATACAAATGGTAATGTTGACCAAGCAGACAGGCTTTCATGAGTGGCCAGAGTTATCACCAAATTAATATATGCAAATACTCTAAAAATGTAAACATTTTTCTAAAAGGATCAGCCACAATGAGAAGTTTTTAAATATATTTAATAATAAATAATTAAAGAACATGAAAACACTAAATATCTATTGACAGTAAACACCAGAGTTTCAGTCACAGGTAATATTAATAATACCAATGGAAAGTTTCACACAGTTATAGAAAAAAACAGTATTTAGCTAGTCTCACTATCTTTTCCTGACTGATCTAGAAAATTACTGTTCCTACTTACTGAATAGAGCAAGGCAAGATAATGTGAGTGGTCCTTGTTAGATTCAAGACAGAATACATGCTGAGAGCAAACTCCTACTAATATCTAAATATTATTTTTGGCTTACAGAATGACATCACACACATCTGGTCATCTGACTCTGTTCCCCATGCTATCACCAAGACTAGAAGGTGACAGGATTTTAGTACATATGGGTTCTCATACTCACAGCTAGAGCTTTGCTCAGATCTCCTGGAAGTCATAAAACAATAAAAGCATTCCCCCTTCCTACATGAGCTAAAACCTACTCTCTAGCACAGCCATTGTGTCTCTGGCTCTATTCAAAACTGTGGGATAACATCTTTATGACTTAACTTATAAAGTATTTTAATTTCAGATATATTTTAAAGTTTGCTGCTGGTGTATTGTGATTAACCTCTGCTCTGCCAGTATCCTCTGTTGAAACATATATATTTAATTCAGTTGCAATAGTGCATGTACATCTCTTTTATCTTCAGCAGGGCACACTGTTGCTATATTTTAACACAAGCAACTTTACAAATACATTTTTAAACACAAGCATCTGTATAAATCAGTTTGATACACAAATTACATATAATTCTTTCCAAAATTCTATCTGGCTGTGCTGGCATATGTTACAAATCCACTTCCCTATTTTCCTGGCATGACTGGCAGTACCTCCTATCATCACAGCTTCCAAGGAAGTTATGTATGTACATGTCTCACATGTTGTGTTAGCTTCTTTAATCATTAAAGTGGTATCTGAGTTCATGAGACAAATGCTAAATTGTCTCAGGATGCCTATATTTATCAAGCTGCCCACAAAGACATTAGAAAATTGCAAATCCATGTTGTCAGGACCTGTATTATGATTGAGCTATTATGGTTTAGGGACTTGGTTTTATGGGGTCACCTGAGTGGTGTCTAGGGTTAAGACTCTATTAGATAATTCTATGATCTGGTATTTGTGCTGTTTGATGCACTAACTAGCTGTACTAAGATTACCTCTATACAAAGCCTTTCTATGTTACAGGTTAAAGTTCTAAGTCACTTGAATGAAACACAAGCAAACTGCTACAACCACAGCGAGAACCACCAAGCTGCTCTAGTCTTCTAAATCAAGAAAAACTATGTAATGTACGTAATAAAAAATGATACAAAATATATACAAGATAAGCGCTTTCGTCCTGCTACAGGCAAAGGCATCAAAGTAGCTTTGACCAGACAACAGTTAAAAGCAATCAGCTGATTTAAATAATCAAAAAATAATCACATGATCTACTTTTTTAACTACATCACTCTGATATAAATTAAAAAAAAACAAAATACATGCTTACATTCTTAAAACATACAAACTAAACAATATAAGTTTAAAAATTCTGTTAAAACCATTATTAACACAAATCCATTAAATGAACAATAAAAAGAGAGAAAAAATATCCATAACAACAGATACAAAAATGGGTGAACAATCCAATCAGCTAATAACAAATAAATTCTGAAAAAAGTGCATTAACTTCAATATATTATTTATGTACTCTTTGATAATCCCTGTATATCAACAATAAAAAAGTCAACATTATAAAATGAGATATACACATATTACTGCAGGTAGAGGAATGAAAGTGCTTATTTTATATATGTTTTGTATCAATTTTTATTACATACATTAAAGAGTTTTTCTTGATTTAGAAGACTGGAGTAGCTTAGTGGTTCTCGTTGTAGTTGTTAAAGTCCTAAGTATTAGCTTTATAGAGTTGCTACTATACAGAATGCTGCTAACCACCACTGTGTGGTGAGCAGCTCCACAAAAAACACCTAATTTATAGCAGACAGAAAAAAGTTGAAACCTAATACCCCTGCCCTCTGGCCATTAAATGACCACACATTCTGGAATGTTTCCCAACTCGGGGAGACCAGGCAAACTCCTTCTACCAGAAGATGGATGATCCTGGAACGTCTTAATATAAAACCACAGCAATAGTAGCTCTCAAGTGCAGATTAACACCAAACAACTAAGTCTGTAATAAGCTCTCTGGCTGATAAAATAATCTCACTTTAAGCCTCCCTGTATGCTCCCCAGTTAGGACTGACCAGGCTACTTTACTATTGCCACTGGAATAGCAGTCACAGTCTTCTTTGTGAAGAAACACACTTTGGTTGGCCAAAATTGAATGATAGCAGAAACAAACCAAGCAGCTAGCTACCACAAGTAATTCTCACTTAAGCCTACCTGTGTGTATCCCAACTCAGACAGACCAGACTACCTTTCTTCTGCCACAAGAATAGGGTTGCCACTTTTCTTTGTTGCTAAAACTGGACCAAAGCCAAACCCCTCGCACTGTCCATAACCCCACCCATTTCTGCCCATTCCCCTCCCACTTTCTGCCCATTTTGTGACGTTGTCACGACTTCAGCCAATGGTGAATGCCTTCTTTTTTCCATTCATGGTGCCTTTTTTCTGCCGATTTACTACGCTTTTCTGTAAAAAAAAGGCATAGTAAATCCGCTGATTTAACAAACTCCGACAATCTGTTTCTTTTTTTTTTTGAAACAGAATACCAGAGTTTGTACAGTGTTTTCCAGACTACAGGACAATCAGTTTTATTTCTGGATAGTTTGGAAGAAAAAACAGATAGGTGGCAACCCTACACAAGAATTGCAGTCCTAGTCTTCTTAATGCAAAAACACATTTGAGTTAGCCAAAAGTATAATGGTACCATTATACAGAATCCTGCAGAATCCTATATAAACGCATTCTACGGACATCTCCAGGAATGCATGGATCATGCTATCCCAAACAAAACCAAAACCCAAACATCCAAAGGCAGGCGTCCAGTCTGGTGGACCCCAGCCATAAATAAACTGTACAACAGAAGGAGGAAGATACTACATGATAGAGCAAAATCCCTAATAAGGAAGGCATCTCTGATCAGTACTAGCAAAAAATTACGATCCCTCATAAAATCCTCCAAGGCCAGCTTCGAGAGAAAAATTGCTCAGGACACTAAAGACAATCATAAGGCTTTTTTCAGTTATGTTAGGAACCTGGGATGCAACTCCCAGACTTGTTCTGAGTTGATTCTAAACGACAAAAAAAAAACACTGAACCCACAGACATCGCCAATATCCTGGCAGACAGGTTCAGTGCAAACTTCTCCACCCCCTCCCCCCCAAAAAGAGAGCAAATATCTATCCCGGCAGAGGGCTGCCTCCCAAACATCTCTGATGCTCAGGTGAAGGCTGCCCTCTCCAAAGCAAAAAACACTGCTTCCATGGGACCAGATGGCATCCCGGGTTGCGTCCTACATGAACTCCAAGAAGAACTAATCCCTCAAATAAAACAGCTGTACAATCTCAGCCTCACTACAGGATATGTGCCCACAGAATGGCGTACAGCAACAGTGGTCCCACTCCACAAAGGCGGAGCCTCTACGGACCCTGGAAACTATCGCCCCATAAGCCTTACTAGCTTAGTCTGCAAGGCTATGGAGAGGATCATCATGGAGCTTATAAACAAAGACATTGGGGACCTACAGACACTAGATCCTACCCAGTTTGGCTTCGTCAAGGGCAGATCCTGCCTTTTGAACCTGGTTGACTTCTTTGAAACAGTCACCAAAGCCATAGATGAAGGGAAGGTAGTCCACACAGCCTATCTGGACCTAGCAAAGGCATTTGACACAATACCCCACTCGGGCATCATAGATAAGCTATCCAGCTTAAATATAAACCCCTATGTCACAAGATGGGTTGCAAACTGGCTCAAAGACAGAACCCACAGAGTGAGAGTTGCTGGAGCCATGTCAGACTCGAAACCGGTCACAAGTGGCATCCCACAAGGTTCTGTCCTGGGACCGCTCTTGTTCGGTATATACTTTTCCGAGGTACAGGCCAACGTGGGAGGACTATGGCTCACCAAGTTCGCAGACGACTGCAAACTAGGCGCCATAATCAACTCTCCAGCTGGCACAAACATCCTTCAAAAAGGTCTCACAGAGACGGATAACTGGTGCCAGAGCCATGGTCTAAAGTTAAATGCCAAAAAGTGTATAGTCATACCCTTTGGCAAAAACAATGTGCCCACAAATTAGGTAACCCATTAAGTACAGAGAAAGAAATTAGGGATCTGGGGACCCAAGTTGATAGCAATCTCTCCTTTGACAATCACATTGCTAAAGTGGTTAGAAAGACCTTTTACATAGCCCACCTCATCATGAAAGGATTCACCTCTAGATCAAGAGAGGTAATCGTGCCCCTTTATTCATCCCTCATCAGGCCCATCATAGAATACAATGCCCCTTTTGGGATGTACCTTACCCGATACCTGCAGCAATTAGAAAGACCCCAAATGTACCTCACCAAGAGGATCAAGGGACTCAAACAGATGCCATATGCTGCTTGGTTAAAAAAACTCCAGCTCTACTCAGTTGCATACCACCTACTTCAAGGCGATCTATGCCTGACATATAAAGCTATGTCCAATCCAGAATTAATGGACATGATCCACCTCAGTAAATCTAAATCCCTTAGAGCTACACGCTTGAGGGACTTGAACCTCAGCACTGAAATAAATAGAACTTGCTGGAGGGACAGATTCATAACCCAGAGGCTCCCTTCGCTCTGGAATAGAATTCCAATTCATGTTAGGCAGAGCACCTCACTGAATCTCTTCAAGAAGAATCTTGATGAGTGGATGGGGGATCATAGGTTTGTCCCGGGGATTACTTCCGTGTCACTATTAGACAGAGGCACAGCAAACTAAACCTTAAAAAGGGCACAGTATACTCAAATAAAGGGGTGGCATAAGCCAAACAAAATCGGGCTAGGCTTATAATTGCCCCAGGGCAGATAGCCTAGTATGAACCTATGAACCTATGAACGTACCAGAAACAAATCTAACAACTAGCTGCAAGTAACAACAAGATGACTGAATGTCAAACAAGCCAGCAGTGAGGAGCACACACACTTTAAGACATTTTCAAAGTACACTAACAGTGTAAAGCAGTGCCTTTCCAGTTTCATCTGTCAGTACCCAGAAGGGTGAGCAACGAAGATAAGAGTGGGAGGAGCTTCTACGGCCAGGTATACAGAAGATACTGGGAGGAGCTTCCAAGGCCAGATGTATAGTAGGGGTAGACAGCTCAAAAGCTTCCAAGTTTAAAAGCAGAACAGCAATAGCATGAGAGGCTGAGAACCAAATTCAGTTGAGAGCTAGTAAAAGTGCAATAAAATGAGGGCCCAGTAAAAACACCTAGGCCCAGCCCAGAAAAAAATAATGTAGACTATAAAAATGCCTTAAATTAATACATTTAACCTCAGATAAAAGGAAAACACAACACACATAACTGATTTAAAAGGTAAGATAAGTGCATTATTGTAAATGTAGTTTAAATGTACTTCCCTAGATGCAAAATGTAGTCCAAATGCATTGTTTTCAAGCTTCCAAGCTTCCTACAGTCCCAAGGCTAACAAGGTTGATTGAGAAGGATCTCTTTTTTTTAAAAATGGAGACAATTAGAAATAATTCATTCATCTATTCATTCATTCATTTACCGGTGTGTACTTTATGCTATTTAATGTCACTGTAAAGCTGGAGCCCATTCTGGAAATCTACAAGCATAATGCAGCAAACATATCATTGTATTCAAACCAAATATTTTACTGCATATCATGAGTATATTGATTTACTCCCAGGCATTGTGTACAGTACGTATCTTGAATGCTTACCTTCAACATCTCAGCCATATTCTACTTTGGGATCTCTATCAAAAACGTCCACTTTCAGAAGGTCAAAACCATATGGTTGACATTTTGAAATGTCAAAACTACAGAAAACAACAAAAAGGTTTGTTTTTGCAAGAGACAAGCCCTCCTGCACCTCCACATCCCCTGTTAATTATATATACCAAGTACAGTGGGGAACATTTATTATTTATTGACATTTGTTGACTGGGAAAGTCCACTGGGTCAGGAACTCATTTTCAGTGGAGGCCCAGAGAGAAAAGCTCCACAATTAATACAGAACAAAATATAGAAAATGGCAAATTCCCCAGTCCTCGCAGTACTGTGACCTCTAAAAAGCAGTCTTCCTGCCCTAGTTAGCATTTTACATTTCAGAATGTGGGCCATACAGTCTCGACTTTCTTGAAGGCTGAAGTTCTGGAACATTGATTTTCTGACAAAGATCCCTGTTTTGTTGTTATAACTTTCTAAATTCATTAACCCAGAAACATGAATAGCTATTGGAATGTGTATTCTACATTTCCAACTGGAATATTGTCTCTGCTAGTGACCACCACTTATGCTAAAGGTTGTATAATGTCCAGATCTTTTCTAGTAGCATACACAGATACATTTTTCTATCTCAAAAGTATGAACATCACACCAACACACATCAGGAACAGATGGCTTCTAGGAAGAGAACATTCAGACATACTTCTAACTCTATTTTTTAAGCTCCTGAGCTCTTGAGTATTTCTCACAGCTTGTAGATAAATTGTTCCCCCATGCCAACTTCCCACCCTCTCAAGTCTCATTTTAATAGAACTATGGTTCTACATATACTCCACAACTTTAATACCTTTTCAATCCCTTGTCTCAAACACTGGGATGCTCTACTCATTGATATTAGAAACCACAAGAACCTTAAGGTTTTCTGGAAAAAAAGCTTATTTTGCACTTAAGAGAAAGCGCCATTTGTAAATACTGTGCTCCCACCACTATCTAAAGCTGCTCCTTTTCTGAATTCATAAGAGTTTATGGTGTAATTCATCAACTGCATATTTGTACAAACGTCTGTATATATTTCTTCTACATTGTAGTATATTAATGTAGTTGTACAGATCATTCTGATTTATATCTTCAGAAATTTACTTTTCATTGTACTGATTAAGTGTTTGTCATTGGAATGTGCTTGGAATATGAAGACTCAAGTGAATATGTACACAGGCATAAGGAGGATATGGAGACTCCATAGAGGAGTCACTCACCCAAGAATCAATTCAGTGAACCAAGAGCTGTGACTATCTTACATAAATTTACGAAATTGAAAAGTAAATTAAGCATGCTGGGAGCTGGCATAATGGTCAAGGTCTTTATCACACAGATACAAGGTAAAAGGTTTTATTCCAGTCTCTGGTTATTGGTATTCCAATCTCTGGTTATTGGCTAGGTTTGTAATAGTCTGCAGACTGATACCCTAATATTTACCTATGAATAAATAAATAAATAATAACTAGAGAAAAACAAAGGCTGTGAGCTTAATGCACAAGAAGAAATAAAGGAAGATTGAGTAAACATGGAAAGATAGGCGTAGAAATAGAGGAACAGATTGAAAGGTCTAAGAAGTCTATTATGAGACTAACTACAATACAACAAAAATAGGTCAATAAATTAAGATAAGATTAGAAAGACAAATGATTCTGCCACTGAGTAAGCACTTGCACCAATCTTCTTTAAAAATGTATTATTTTTTTTTTTTAGGAACAGATTGAATTTTGATTTATTGTTTGTTGGGATGGACCTTCCTTACTTGGGAAAACATCACTGACAACACTGGAGAGGGCTGTACAGGTTTTTATGAGGATTTCGTAGGTTGGTGTGTACTTGAAGAACTATCACTGAGAAACACTGGTGAGTGTTGTACAGGTTTTTATGAGGATTTTGTGGGTGGTGTGTACTTGGAGAACTATCACTGAGAAACAATGGTGAGTATTGTACAGGTTTTTATGAGGATTTTTTGGGGGTGGGGTGTACTTGGAGAACTATCACTGAGAAACAATGGTGAGTGTTGTACAGGTTTTATGAGGATTTTGTTGGGTGGTGTATACTTGGAGAGCCATCACTTGGAAACACTGGTGAGTGTTGTACAGGTCTTTATGAGGATTTTGTGGGGGTGGTGTGTGCTTGGGGAAGCATCACTGAGAAACACTGGTGAGTGTTGTACAGGTTTTTATGAGGATTTTGTGGGGTGATGTATACTTGAAGAACCATCACTGAGAAATACTGGTGAATGTTGTACAGGTTTTTATGAGGATTTTGTGGGGTGGTGTTTACTTGGGGAACCATCACTGAGAAACAATGGTGAGTGTTGTACAGGTTTGATGAGAGTTTTGTGGGGTGGTGAATACTTGGGGAAGCATCACTGAGAAACACTGTTGAGTGTTGTACAGGTTTTTATGAGGATTTTGTGGGGTGGTGTATACTTGGAGAACCATCACTGAGAAACAATGGTGAGTGTTGTACAGGCTTTTATGAGGGCTTCATGGGATGATGCATACTTGGGGAAACATCACTGAGAAACAATGGTGAGTGTTGTAGAGGTTTTTATGAGGATTTTGTGGGGTGGTGAATACTTGGGAAAGCATCAATGAGAACCAATGGTGGGTGTTGTACAGGTTTTTATGAGGATCTTGTGGGGTGGTGTGTACTTGAGGAAGCATCACTGAGAAACAATGATGAGTACTGTACAGCTTTTTATGAGGATTTTGTGGGGTGGTGTATACTTGGGGACCCATCACTGAGAAACACTGGTGAGTGTTGTACAGGTCTGTATGATGCTTTTGTGCGGTGGTGTGTGCTTGGGGAAACATCACTGAGAAACAATGGTGAGTGTTGTACAGGTTTTTATGAGGATCTTGTGGGGTGGTGTGTACTTGAGGAAGCATCACTGAGAAACAATGATGAGTACTGCACAGCTTTTTATGAGGATTTTGTGGGGTGATGTATAGTTGGGGAACCCATCACTGAGAAACACTGGTGAGTGTTGTACAGGTCTTTATGAGGATTTTGTGGGGGTGGTTTGTGCTTGGGGAAGCATCACTGAGAAACACTTGTGCGTGTTGTACAGTTTTTTATGAGGATTTTGTGGGGTGGTGTATATTTGGGGAGCCATCACTGAGAAACACTGGTGAGTACTGTACAGGTCATTATGAGGATTTTGTGGGGGTGGTGTGTGCTTGGGGAAGCATAACAGAGAAACACTGGTGAGTATTGTATAGTTGTTTATGTGGATTTTTTGGAGTGATGTGTACTTGGAGAACCATCACTGAGAAACACTGGTGATTGAGTGTTGTACAGGATTTCATGAGGATTTTGTGGGGTGGTGTATACTTGGGAAAACATCACTGAGAACCAATGGTGGGTGCTGTAGAGGTTTTTATGAGGATTTTGTGGGGTGGTGTGTACCTGGGGAACCATCACTGAGAAACAATATTGAGTGTTGTACAGGTTTTATGAGGATTTTGTGGGGTGGTGTGTGCTTGGTGAAGAATCACTGAGAAACAATGGTGAGTGTTATACAGGTTTTATGAGGATTTTGTGGGGTGGTGAATACTTGGGGAAGCATCACTGAGAAACAATAATGAGTGCTGTACAGTTTTTTTATGAGGATTTTGTGGGGTGGTGTATACTTGGGAAAACATCTCTGAGAAACAATGGTGAGTGTTGTACAAGTTTTTATGAGGATCTTGTGGGGTGGTGTGTACTTGTGGAAGCATCACTGAGAAACAATGATGAGTACTGTACAGCTTTTTATGAGGATTTTGTGGGGTAGTTTATACTTGGGGACCCATCACTGAGAAACACTGGTGAGTGTTGTACAGGTCTGTTTGATGATTTTGTGGGGTGGTGTGTGCTTGGGGAAGTATCACTGAGAAATACTGGTGAGTGTTGTACAGGTTTTTATGAGGATTTTGTGGGGTGATGTACACTTGGAGAACCATCACTGAGAAACACTGGTGAGCATTGTACAGGTTTTTGTGAGGATTTTGTGGGGTGATGTGTACTTGGTGAATCATCACTGAGAAACAATGGTGAGTGTTGTACAGGTTTTATGAGGATTTTGTGTGGTGGTGTGTACTTGGAGAAGCATCACTGAGAAACAATGGTGAGTGCTGTACAGTTTTTTATGAGGATTTTGTGGGGTGGTGTAGGAGGATGCCTGAGATCTAAGGTTGTATGAGGAATACACTGAGTTTCATTTCCAGCAAAGAAGGGTGTGTAGTTTATACTGATTACAGTAAGGAGAAGCAATGCCACAAGTGAAGTAATTATTTGTTTTCTACGAAGCCAGTTTGCTTTTGCTGGAGTGGAACAACTGTAATTTCTTTGAGGGGATAAAGTAATACATCTGGAAATAGTACTGACAGTCTGAAATACTATTGACAGTGTTTTTAGGGAAGAATGGCCCTTTTTGAAGACTGCTGTAATGGTAGGGAGGCCATATTCAACTTTGGCAAGAAATACACCTTTCTGGAATGTCTTTCTTTCTACTGTACAGAGAAAGTGGAGAAATCTCCTGGCCCAGAAAAGTTTTTTGATGTTAGTTATGGTTGTTTAAATGTGGTACTGAAAGTTAAGCTTCTTATCCAACTCGATATTTAGATTTCTGAAGGGGTCTACTTCACTTACTCGAATGCCTACACCACCGACTTCCACTTTGCCAAGATGAATACACCGACAAACCAGAAGATAGACATCCGGAACACTGACATTCCACTCAGGGTAAGTAACCGATTGGCCATCCTGTTGAACTTTGCCCCTTACCCCTGCAGTAGTGCAATCTTAGATTTGGTATATTTAGTTAGGGGGGTGTGGGTTTACTTTGCTTTTTTGTTTGTTTTTTTTTTCAGGATGGCCAAGAGGTTTCTTACTTTGAGTCAGAAGTCAGTGTTTTGGATGTCAGTTTTCTAGTTTGTCAGTGTATTCATCTCAGTAAAGTGAAAGTCGGTGATGTGGGTGTTAGGGTAATTGAAGTAGATCCTTCTGAAGAGGGTGACTGTTTCATTGATTCATTGTTAATACAAATAATGTTTTGAGGTACCATGGATACTTTTTGTGGGTTCCAAGTATTGTGAATTTTGTCTTTTGGGCATTTAGTGTGGGTTTGTGTTCTACTCTTCAGTTACTTAACACAAATCCTGTTGAGGTATTAAGTCTGTAAATGACCATAAAATCAGCATATAGAATTATCAAAATATCTGTTAAGTCAGCAGGGAGTTTATTTATAACTACAGAGAATAGTAAGTGGGAGGGACTTATGCAGCTGAGATGCATTTTGAAAGGGGTACAATAGGAGCTAAAGTTGACCTTATATGTACTTTAAAGCATCTATTGTTTAGGAAGTTACTAAAACATGGCAGAGCTTGAGAGATGTTTCCTGCTCTGAGTAGAGCACTGAGTTGCAGTGAGTTGTATACTGAAACAAATACCTTTGTCAAGTCTCTAACAACCTTCCAGTTAGGAGACCCTTGTCCATAATTTGTAAGATGTTATCAGTTGTGATTGTCTCAATCGTTGTGCTTCTTTCAAACCAGAATCCATTCTTGTGTGGCGTTAAGACTTTATGGATTTGGACATATTCAAATAGTTGCAAGAAAATAAGTTTGTTAAATATTTTAGCCAAGTGCTGACACAATAGAAACACAAATGGAGTCATTAGTGTATGCGACTTTGGGGGTTTTGGTACTTGTTTGACAGCTGCAAGCTTCTATCTTGTTGTCATGGTAATTTTAGTGAGACATAGATTGTACAAGTAGTGGAATAAGAGTAAGATATGATCTTTATAGTGTATAATGAACCAAGGCAATACACAATCTGCTCTTGTTGAGGGATCTAAGGAAAGTTTTCTCTTTTTGTTTATCAATGTCCTTTGTATTTATTCTTTTGAAGTATTGTGGGGATGAATAGTGGGGGATCAAGAATGTTTGTAAAGAGTTATGGGTGATTTGTTGATGTTGAAGAAAGTGTGGAAAATTCTGTAAGAAAAGTCTAATGGGTATAGTGCTCCTTAGGTGGTGATAGTATCAACTCTTAAGGGTTTTTATATGCAGTATGCCCAGTGATACTATTAACTAGTTAATTTTTTGATTTGGGGACGTTTAGGATGACTGCAATAGTTTAGATTTATGTCTCACAATAGCTTTTTATTCACTAGTTTTCTTAGTAGGACGAACCTTTCCCTTGACTGAAAACAGGGAGAGACTTTCAATTGTTGTAAAACTTGGTGTCTTATTTTAAATAGAGTTTCAGCTCCATGGTAACCTGGGAACATGCCAGTATGTCACTGGTAACTTCAGTGAGTGTTGTTTCAGAGAAAATGTTTTGCTAAAAGTACTTTTTCCAATAGTGGAGACCTCCCTTTTCTTTACTGTCGTACAACCTCTGAGTTTGTATATTTAAGTTTGGGGGGTGTCCCCCACATGGGAGTGCAGAGGGGCTTGACTTCCTGCAGAAAAAGATTTACTCCACGTGGTGAAACTTTTTCAGAGTTTTTGCATTTCAGGAATGTGTTGTCAAACTACCAGCATGATTCTGGTAAACCACAGGTTTTGGCTTACTTTCCAAAGCTTAGAGATCTTTGGGAAATATTTGTTTGTAGATAAAGTAGGTTGTTAATCACTATATTTCTTAACATAATCAAGTTTCTGATGCAAACTTGTATAATGCTAGCAATAAACACACTTTTCAACTTAAGAGATTTACTAGATATTTAACAATTTCTTCCTATTCATGAAAACAGAAACAGTATGAGTCATCCTTTACTCTTGGGGCTAGAGTAGACGTTGTACACAGCCAAGCTGTTCACTATCCTAGGAACCTTGATCTGTATGCCTCACAAAACCAAACAGATCACTTAGGAATCTGTTTTCTGTTTTATCCCAAGCTTTCTGTCCAGTGTGAGAGGCTGTCTAATATATTGCGCAAGGACATACAGATCCCATCTGTACTGTAAGCGCACATCACCCTTGCAGATACAGCCACCCCACCATATCTGGGACAAAGAAAACTTACTATTTATTTATTTATTGTTTATTTCAGTTTGATGACTAGGGAAGTCCACTGGGCCTAAAAAGAACCCATTTTCAGTGGAGGCCCAGGGAGAAAATCTCCAGTAACAATGACAAACATATTAGCATATACACATACAAAGCAAAGAAGTCATACAACTTACTAGTTAAATATTGCATGATAACTATAAGAATCAATCAGAGGAGGTTAGAAAGGATTGGGAAGAGAGACTGGGTAAGCAATTCACAAAGAACCAGTGTGGAGATATATGTCTCGCAAATATGCAACAAAGACTAGAAGATTTAGAATCTTTGCTTGGAAGTGTTTACACAGGTATATTTATACCCCAAGTAGACTCCAAATAATTTTTCCTGAGGTAGATAGCAAATGTTGGAGGTGTGATGGGGAAAAAGAGGTAATTGGAAACATATTTTCTGAGAGTGTAATGAGTTGGCAGATTTTAAGGATTCCCTGCTGTCTGATCTGTTAGGGATACTGGATGAGCAAATTGAGGTAAGTAAGGAAATTATTTTTTTGAGCTATGATACAGAATCGGAATTGCTTAGACATAGTAATGCCTTGCTGAGTCTAATTATGACATCTGCCAAAAAAGCAATTACTAGAAAAATGGGAATCAAAGTCTAAACCAAATTTACTAGAAGTAGTGAATATAGTAACAGAGATAAAACAGTTGAAACTGGGATCTTTAGAAAAGGGTAGGAACAAATTACATAGAAATAAATGTGATTTGTGGGAGCAATGCATGCAGAGGAGGAATGAGGTTTAAAAGAAGGTAGATGTTGAATGAGCTATGTAATACTTAACTGACAAGGACTAGATATTATAAATGATGTATAATGTTTGCAATTACATTTGTTTCAACTGGGTATGTAATGTATAATATTTGCAACTAAAGTTGAATTAATATGACTTGTTTTTCATTTATACAAATGTAAGACTGCCTATGTCAATGTCATGTGATAATTTAATATTGAGTTTTTTTGTTTGAAAAACAGAACTAAATAAACATACACAAATGTTTTGAGTTATTACTGCAAATGTCTGGGTTGTTACTAAAGGTGTACACAAGTGAAACAGTGTCTCTTGATGGCAGAATTAAAATGCTAGTAACCTATGATGGTAACACATGCATTACACATGCAAGTGTATAGAAAGTGGGCTCAGTATTGTTTGGCAGAGAATAGACAGAAAACTTTAAGTGAACTGGTATTCCATTAAGTTGTTTCCTGCATTATCAAACATGGTAGAAGTGTGCCACAGCTAAACAGAAATGCAGCAAATGGCAAAGTCAGGCAGATTTTTACCAATAAAAAAGGTAACACTGAAGGGCAATATAGAGAAATGAGCTAGAGAGAATACTAGTGCAAGATGTGATTAGGCTATACAGGGCTAAATGCATACCAAGCCCAAGTCAGAGAAGGAGTAATAATGACTGGCAAATTCTGGACTATTGCCCAGGTAGACTAGAATAACAGTCCATAACCTTAGTAACTTTATCAAATAGATACAGACAGATGTTTTCAACTTTTCAGAGTTCAACCTAATTATTCACAGACAGTTTAATCAACAGCTGATTTATGTGAATGGCAAATTTTGAAATAAATAACAATTTGTCAAATATTTGTTTGAATGAAACATCTGTTTGAAAACCACTTTGAATGAAATGACATTTGATTGAATATAGTTGTCATAGCATTTATGCAAGTCAGTTACTTTAAGGTTTTAGCTGGGGATTGGGTTGGGGCTAGGATGGATGGTTTGATTTTGTTTACTATTGAGATTCAATTTACAGTTAACATTTACATTCTGGTTTGGTTTAGGTTTAGAGTGGAGTTAGGCATAGGTCTATGATTAGAATTACATTTATGGGTTACAGTTATGAGGTGTAACAGGGTTATCTCATGTATATTAGGAGTTGGGGCCTTGCTACTTTTTAAACACCTTTACTGAATTGTCACTTAAAACATAGGTACACATACATTAACAGAAAAGAAAACAAGCCATATTAACATTTTTCCATTCACATACATTATACATCACATATCTTTTCTAATAATCTGTAATTATCATCAGTTCAACACTACATAAATTGCTAAATTACTGCCTTCCTTTAAACCTCATTCCTCCTCTTCCTGAACATTATTTTGCATTATCGTTCCCACAATTTCTACTTATTTATATGCAATTTGCTCCTTGCTTCCTTTTTTTAAACATCCCTCTATTATATCTCTTTAATAATATTCAATATCTCAAATACAGTTGCTTCAGACTTTGATTTTTTATTTTCTGGTAATTGCTTTTTGGCAGCCAACATAATTAAACTTAATAAGGCCTTACTATGTCTAGGCAATTCAGATCCAGTGTCCCAGCTCAAGAAAATCATACCCTTAGTTACAGTCATTTTCTCAAGTCATTTGCCCAATAAAGTCACCCAATATTTCTGACAGAGTAGTATGCAGGGAATTTTTAAAATTTGACAACTCATTACACTCCCAAAGCATATGTTCCCAGTTATCTCTTGCTTCCCCATCACACCTCCAACATTTGCTATCTACCTGAGGAAAAATTATTTGAAGTCTGCTTGGGGTATAAATACACCTATGCAAGTTCTTGCAAACAAAGATCCTAAACCTTCTGGACTTTGTTGCATTACTGGGAGCCATACATATGTCATCCCACTGTTCTCTTGCAAATTGCTTTTTCAGTCTCTCTTCCCAATCTTTTCTAGTCTCCTCTAATTGATTCTTATAATTATTGTACAATAATTTATATACCCTACTAATTATCACTTTTTTAAGCAGCAGCTTCTGTTCTAGATTCAGTGAAAAACTCAACCAGTGCATGTCTTTCATTTAGAATTCTCCTGTTTCTTTCTCTTTGCCTATACTCTGATATCAAGTCATTGGTAGGGAAGATTATCTCTAGCCTACATTCCAAGTATCCTGTTGGTCTCTTCCCATTTTATTTCCTCTCAATCTTTAATTGTTTGTTCACAATACCGTGGTTGCCCTGTCCATTCATTTCTTGTTATACTGTAAAGACTATCACTGGGATTCATAAATGTTACCAGTAAGTCTACATTAAGTGTAACCTTTCTGAGTGAATAGACAGCAGAAGCAATGAGGTAGGGATGTTCTTGAATACATAAAATGTACACAGTGTACAGTTAGTAGTAGTCTTTATGAATCCCAGGGTATATATTTCTTACAACTAAAAAAGTACTTGTTTACTTTAATATCTTTAACAATTATAACAGACCCCTCATTTTAATTTTAATTACCCTGACATAATTTGGATTTTTAAAATTGCTTACAAATCAACATCACAAGATTTTTTTATACATGACACATTTGAACAATTTGCAACAACTAGTCACCATGTCTACTAGAAGTGGTAATATTTTAGACCTGATACTTACTAATGTACCTGATAGTATAATTGGACTGGACATTTGTCTCACTTTAAGTAATTTTGAGCATAATTCTTAGATTTTTAAAATATATTTTGTTCAAAAACTGAAATTAATGGATAAAAAAGACATATGTAGTAAAGAACAGCAGCAAACAGAATAAATGGTTCACTAAGCCCAAATGTGTAAAAAATTGTAGCAAAAAGTAGGAATGTGAACCAAATCACAGCAACAGCTTTAAGCATATGTAGCTACTCAGCACAAAACAGCCCAAAGTGTTCAAGTAATCCAAGTTTATTGCGAGCATTTTCGCAGTAATCTCTCCTACTTTATTAGACAAAAAATGCACTTTAACCTTTCCCCTTTTTAAAAATACACAACAACCAATCAAAAAATTCTATGCTGTCACATGACATTATTTAAAGTGCTGCAGTACTAAGAAATTCGTACATAAAACAGAATAAAAAATTGTGAATACAATCCAAACATAGCATCCACATGAATAACTAAGCTAAAAGTATATATATATATATATATATATATATATATATATATATATATATATATATGTATATCTCACTTGTTTCAGTTATATTCCTTAACAGGGCGAAATAGCATAAGCTAAGGTAATGTCACATAAAAAAGCTGTCATATTAGCAAACCAAAGGAAGTCCTGTCTGTTGCAATTGCTGTGAATATGGTATGTCTAGTCACAGTACTAACAAATGTGTCCCACAGTTCACACTTGATAAGGCGGCAACCCCAGTCTGTGGCAATGTTGTGCACAGCCCTTCAACAGCTGCCCCATATATGGGACTATAACTCTGTGCACATTACCAGCATGAATCACATATGACACAACAAAAAACCTGATGGAGAGATAGGTTTGTCACCCAAAGGCTGCTGTGTCTCATGAATGCACTCCCCAAACATGTCAAACACAGTACCATGCAGACCCTCATCAACTGCTTCAAGGTTGAGTAGATGGGGAAAAAAACAAAACATCTGTCCCAGGGGTCCAACCTATGTCCAGCAATGCCATGGGCAGCAGGTGCTGATTGATGATTCTGTTGGAGATAAAGTAATGGCTAGGCTTGTAAGGGACACAGGACCAGTACTCTAGTAACCTACTCTGTAGCTATGAACCTGTAATCCTACAGAACTCCCAGGTGACATATATCAAGAGTAGCATGCTGTTTCAAGGGGTATGCATGTAAGTTTATGCTGTCTACACCCATTTTCCCTCACACACTGTTCCATGCATATGCACCTAGGTAAACATGTACATATACAGCCATACCTTGGTGATGAAAAAGTCTCTGTGTTGCCACTCTGCCATCCTGAGCTTCTGTAATAGCAGCAGCTCACCACAACTTACACACACAGACACCTGGAACAGAAAGAGAATAAGGTCTGTGAGACACCAGTCAGTCAGCAGTACTAACAGCAATAAAGCATCATGGCAGAAAGGTACATACACTTTGATGTGTATGCATGACAATTGCCAGCAGACAGCACCTTATAGGGCATAACACTACTACACTACAAAGTGCCTTTAATTATACTATATTCACCCTGTGCATCAGGCACATATTAGCATGTCCCTGCATCGATGGTATGGATAACAGGGATGTGGCACACGTATCATCACATGCACAGGGTGTGGTGTGGGGTTGCCAAAGGCTTAGACTGTACCATACAGTTGACATTGTGTGTATGTGTGTGTCTGGAGGGGTGCTGGTCAGCTGGGCTGTGGAGAGAAGCTGTGTGCATCTGTTGGTGACCTACATGTGACAATGGT
Source organism: Protopterus annectens (assembly GCF_019279795.1). Lineage (NCBI taxonomy): Eukaryota > Metazoa > Chordata > Ceratodontiformes > Protopteridae > Protopterus > Protopterus annectens. Next base: position 481,311,894 of record NC_056737.1, on the reverse strand, counting down.
GTGTGAGTGTGTGCATGCACACAGTCAAGCCATGTGCTAGCCCTACATGAGGGTATATTGGACAGCTGTGGACTATACATGGCACAATTTACAGTTCACCATCTCCAGCCATGAACACAGTAACTGGTTCTGCCAGGAGTGGCATTGCCACCACCATGCCCAGGGCCAGATGTGGTACTACTTCCTGATGGTGACTGCTGGGTCTGTGTCCCTCATGTGACCAAGCAGGACCACGTACCGATGGCCTGCCATGTTGTAGTGTGGACAGCACCTTCCCTTTGGTAGTGCTGGAGGTACTGCCACTATGGGAGTGTGAATGTGCATGGCCATATGGGCTCTCAGCTGATGTTGTTGCTGACCTACATCCACGTGTCTGATGCCCAACTCCCACCACATGTTCAAGCACAGACATTGCACGGTTAAGGACTGACAATGTCTCACCCCACTGTCTACCCACTACATCAGCGAAATGATGTAAGGCATCGCCAGTGCCATGGAAGGACTCATGCATGCCAGGCAGTGTGGCATCCATGACCCTGAGCATCCATCTGGTGTACCATTCATAACTTGCCTGTGCCTCCATGATGGACTAAAACATGCGTCAGGTGACACTCACTGTGACAACTCTGATAGGGGCTGGATAGGCAGCAGTCCTCCTTTGAGCACCCCTGTCAATCTGCCTGTATGGGACCTCACCAGCTCTCTGGCTATGGCTAGTGTCTACAGTCACAGATGCCACAGTCACCACACTCCTCTGTTCTATGCCTCCACCCTCTGACTGCCCAATATCTGTGGCTGCTGGGGACTGGGTATGTGTGGGCATACTGATTGTGTGTGGGAACATTGGGAGTGGAAGTGGGATGTCAACCAATGAGACAGATTCAGCCCCCAACAACCCCACCTGCACCTCACAATGGCCAACATCATTATCAGAGTCTGACGAGACACTGACAACAGGTTGTGAGGGGGACACACTCCAACCCCCATGGTCACTGTGAGAGGAAGACAACATGACAACATTAATCCCTGCACTACAATGTCTACTGACACACACACACACACACACACACACACACACACACACACACACACACACACACACACACGTGAGGTGCCACTAAGGCATTATACAGACCACACCATCTGACTGATGCCATGCACAACACACAATCAGACCACAACACACACACTCTGGACAAGCCCTCAACAACATGCAGTGCAGCTATGTCCAATTAATGTTTCTAATGCTATACACCTGTGAGATATGTGACAAGTCTGCATATGTGATGGACTGTCACCTAAAACACAGTGCACCTGTTTACACAGTAGTAATGCATCCCTGTATAGCAGACTGTCTACACCTATATAAAACTACTTGCTAAAATGTTACAGCTCCTGCATATATACTACTGTGATAACCAATATGATGCACTGCTATGAACCCCACCAAAAGTGAACATGCATATATTGCAATATGGCTAAGCTTAACAGTAGTGTCTATGGCAAACTGGCAGCCCTTAACATGCCCAGGGTATAGGTGTGCCAAACAAGGCATTTCCACACTCACTGGCTACAGGTTGATGGCCCCCAGCCACACCAGAGGTACCTATGGATTTGTGGGGGAGAGGTATTGTCAGCACACACACATGTGGCATTGGTACAGGATAACACAGTATCTGCATTTATCAACATGTACAGTACAAGCTGTGATACTACCGACATTGCTGACATTCACAATATGTGTGAATGTGTGCATTACAAAACCCCACCCACAAATGCAGATTTACCTGACATATGTGTACAGGTATGCAGAGGCTGCCACTATGAATGCTACAGTATTAATGGGATGACCACTCGAGGGCTTACCTGGATGTTCCTCAGCTGTGGAATCTGTGCCACCCACCTTCATGACATATGTACTGATGGTTTCTTGTGAGGTAGTGGCTGAACCCAGGTTTGCCAGGAACTCCTCTGTGGCTGACAGTGGTGATTGTGTAGCAGGCCCTCCCCCTGTGCCAGCATGGTCCCTGGCCACAGTTGCAGCCCTTTGCTGTGCATGATGTATGAGAACTGTAGCATGGTGTTGGACCTGTTCATAGCTCCTGTCCCGATGGCCCACATCATTTACTGTTGCTACCAGGTCTGCCACAGTGCAGCGCATTGTTGCTGGTTATGGCATGTCCTTGACAACAGCACCTGGTGATGGAGTCTCAGGGCATCAATAATAGCAGTGGTCTCAGCTTCTGAGAAGGGTGGGTTGTGACACCTAAACATCTCACCTGAAAGACATGAACAGGGGAACACATTAAAGGACTACATACATTGATCACCATTATGTACTCACCCTGTGCATTCACTTTTGCCAGCACTATCCACTGCCAACCCCCACATCATACCTTGCCATCTATCAGCACAGTACATCTGTGCCTATTGGCAACATACTGGCATTACAGCATGCATTGCCCCGATGATCCTGATGCTTCATGCTACTTGCTGCATGTGCTATGAGGTGTTGCAATACATGTACCTATTGCACCTATTACTACTTGTTCATAGTCTGTCTACATGGTCTGCTGTGGCATCAGCCTCCTACTGTAGTATTAATTACCTGGGCTGTAGGCCCACCCCTCAGGTCTCCCTTGACTTCCTCCCTCAGATTCTGGACTATATGGCTGGACCATGTCCTATAGTTTCCCCATCCAGTGTGGTTGATATGGGTGTCTTGGCACTGTGTAGCATCTGCCTCTTGTACACAATTGGACAACCATCTAAGAATACCAGCAAGGAATGCACTGTGTGACAGATGCAATGACACTAGGAACCTACAGTCCATGCTCTCTCCCTGTCGAGGCCACATATCTGTCCCCAAACAGGTTGTCAACACAATCAGTACACCTCACACATCACACACAAACAAAGGGGATCTCTGAGGCATAGCCACACATGAAAACCACAGCCATACACAGCACATACCACACATGGCCACACAGTCATCAGCACATGTCAAACATGTTACACATAGGGGAACTCCATTGAAAACAGATTGATGTGCCTCTCATCTGGCTGTGTATGTGGATGGTCACAGTTACTTGTACGTCAGGTGATAGACTCTGCCATATTGCATATGTACTGCTGTCTCTCATCAACAGGTTCTGTCATGAGTCTGTCACAGTACATGTAGGTGTGTCTGACCTGACATGTACGTTCCTGGACTATATGCAGTGAGACTTGAGTGAGCACACTGATTATGGGTCCCAGGCAGGTATGTCCATAGCCTTATGTGGCATTCTGCTGTCACCCAGACTGTTGCCGCAATACAGTCAAGAAATGATTGCCCTTAACATGTGCCCTTTTATCTTGCAATATGCCAGTGGTTCCAGTGCCTGTGAGTCTTGGATGATATGGTACACAGACCACAATGCTCTGCAAGAGATGGCCTCCATCTGTCTTCACTGGTCTTCATGCATCTGGCAGTGGTTCTCGCCAGCCCCATAATGACTCCATTAGTAAATGTGGTGAGGTTATCACTGCCAACATAAAACTGTCAGTGCAACACACATTGAAGGCCATGCTGCTAAATGCTAGAGGTGTACACAAGAGTCTGCCCTCATTTCAAGTAGTCTTAACTCTAGGAACTGCAAACATCTGTGCAGTCATACAGACCATGGTTCAGAGCTGCAGAGAGCACCCACTTACCCATGCCAGCACACAAATGGCCGGAGAGCCATCAACGCTGGAATTACACTTACCTTGGTGCAGCCAGAGGCTACCCCCACATGAGGTGAGGGTGTATTGTAGTTGACATTCACAACATGGGTTACCACTGCAGCATTTCTACAGTGTCATCCTCTGTGGCAAAGTAACCATCATGCAGTCACATTTGCAGGCACCACTTCCCACAATACCCATCTAGCTAGGGTCAGCCATACATACACTTCCCACATGTACTACATCCTCCCAGGGCATATAGACAGCCTCACAGCCCCAAACCCCTCATTAAGGACTAGCAGCAATACCCACACACTATATGTGCATTTGTATAACTGCATGTAGTCAGCTATATCCAACAGGCCTACATCATCCTCTGCTAGGATATGTACACCTGGCTGGTGGACATCTGCAATACATACTGTCCATAACAGGGATGACATACTGCTATCCAAGGCAAAGTATGGGGCAGGTGGCCATTTTGGAGCAATGTCTCCTTAGCATGTACATGAGAATTGGATCAGTCCTGCAAATCTGCACAACAAACACAGAGCTTACATTGTCTACATCCACTACAGACAGTCATCTCCCCTACTGCACATATGTCTGCAACAGCACAGGAAGTACCTACATCCAGTCACTTGTGGTTGTCAAGGACACCAGCTATACCAGTGCTGTTGGTATAGCATACTGGATGCCTGACAGAGTCGGTGTAGGCTTCACCCCCTGTCTTCCCCAACAGTATATTGGGATGTGCACAGTAGCTCACCCATCTCCTATATGTAGGGAACAGGTCACCACTGCCATGTGAAAGTCATGTTATACATCTGCCATGGGAGCCTACCACATCACAGGATGCATCCTACATGACCCAAGCATAACTTTGCAACACCATAAGGCACTATATTCAAAGGAGACCTGACTATCACCTTTGTCCCAGCTGTGTGATGAATGAGTACTGAAACCCCTCAAGACTAAGGTGGGCTGTCCACCTCTCAGTCACATGATAGACCCAGCAGCCTAACTAGGCTGTTCTGCAAGGCTATGGCACAGTTTATAGTGAACCCCATCAACAAGGACATTGGTGATCTACACACACTCCATCTTGGACAGTTAAGCTTTGTCAAGGAAGGGTTAGTGTCTGTTACACTCAGTTGACCTATATGACACAGTCACCAAAGCCATGGCCAGGGGATGACAGTGCAAACTGCCTACCTTAACCTGGACAAACTCTGTGCCAGTATAATCCACCTAGCCATTATAGATTTAACACTCAGAAATATACATCACACCATATGTTACCATAGGGGTAACATAGTGGTGTGCTGCCACGACCCACCTATTCCACATAGGGGAATCCTCCTCAAGTGGCTGACCCATAACTAATGGTGTAACCTGTTGTTCTGTGTTTGGATCTCTGTTATGTGTGATGTACACTTCTGAGGTGCAGGTAACAGCCATTAGCCTATGTCCGACCATGTCTGCAGATTCCCTAGTGATGTGGACATTTGCCTAGGAGGGTCTCACACAGATACATGACTGTTGCCAGGCACATGGTCTCAGGCCACATACCAAGACATGCAGTGTCAATCACTTTGGGGAGTGTGACATCCCCACATATTATCACAGTACTAACGACATCCTAGGCAAGCAATAAGTCGTGAGGGATCTGTGGACACAGGTGTTTGGTAACATGACCTTTCACCACAATGTTGCTTCGGTTGTAAGGTACACCTTCTACATGGCCCAAGTCATACATAAGGGTATGTAATCAGTGGACATGGGGTATAAACATCCCTGTATATCCCCCAAATAAGGCCCATTATTGTCTATAACTGCCTGTTCATCATTGACATCACACAGCACATGCAGCAGCTGGGGACATCACAGAGCTTCCCCACCAGAGAATACCAGGGCCTCAAACATCTACCTTGCACAGATAGGCTATAATCCCAACCCTCTACCTGGTTTCATACATACTACTCAGGGGTGACCTCAGTGTGGCATGCAAGGCAATCACAGACTCCACATTGATGGGACTGCTGCACAAGTGCAGCTCGTACTCCACTCTAACATGCACACACACACCCTCAACCTGGTGTGTGACATGAACTGGGCTTGTTGGTAGCTGAGATGTGTGTCCCACATAATCACCCTGCTGTGGCATGGACACCCTGTCCACATCAGGCATGGTAGCTATTTACACCTTTGCAGGTGGAACCTGGATAACTGGATGGTTAACTGAACATGCACCCTTGGGATACCACCTGTGTCCCTGTTGGACCAGGCCACCAGGTGCTGCCTTGTATACACATGGGCTAACATCTGGCCTAGGCATATGGGTGCTCAGGGCCCATAGCCTAGTAACCTCATATGGTACCAGGAATATCAGTTATGGCCTGAGTGCTGTGACAGACTGTGTTGGTATGTGTCCACACCCATCACTACCATCGACTGTTGTGTGTCCCCTTTAGGCAATGTTACAGTACCATGTCATCCAGTCTACATCTGACAAATAGGTGAGGGGTACTACAAGTCCATGTGGACATTCCAGCAACATCTGTGGTACACAATACCTGAGAGCAGTGCATATGTGGTGTAGGGTGTCCTCCTCATACGTGTCCAACATCTGCAGTACCCAAATGTTTGTGGAATGTATACATGTGCCTGATAGATGTAGGCCCCTGCCAGACAAATGTGGATTTCTGCACACCAGTTGGACAATACCTGATGGTTGTCCCCATAGTTTGGGGAATGTGTCTGTGATATGACAGACCCCTCAGAACACAGTAATGGTACAGTCATATGTGGTACTGTATTCATTCCCTTATATTGTATGCTTACTATGTACGCATATGTCTGGTGAGGCAGACGCAGTGTCCGCCCACTACTACTGCCTAAGACCTGCTGTTCTGCTGCAGGGGGTGACCAACTATGCTAGCCATAGGTGTCAGGCAATGACATACAGGTGTGGAGTACACAGTGACCTAGCCAGAGTACGTCAGGAACAGTCATGGACGCCTGGACAATCTTTGAAGTATGCCTATATGACATTCACAGACTGAGAGGGGCTCACTGACAATACATGATGTGATATGCCAGCTGTATCCACCAGTACTTACTGTCACTATTGTACAACAGGCAATGCAGTAGTAGTCACATGTGACCTGACCGTTGCTGGGGTGACTCACGGACCAGAGCTGTGATCTCTGTCATTGCAGACAGAGCCATAAAGGATGGCCATAGGTGCTGGACAGCAGACTAACAGCAACATGTCATTCCAAGAAATGTTGTTGAGAACTGCTGTTGAAATTCCTATTTCCCATGACTGTATCCCCCCGTCTGCATTATAGCCCTGTACTCCTTTGTGAGAAGAAATTGAGTGATAGTCTCCTAGGATATCACAGTCTGTCTTCATGAGGAAGGTGTCAGACCTGTTTACCATAGACAGCGGTTTGCCTTTTGTAGGTAATGCTCATGAACAGGTGATTGCCTGTGCACCAGTCTATGATTCCCACTTGCTAATAGCATCCAGAACAGCTGGTTTGCTTTTTCATTAGCCAATGGCATGCAATACAGTGTTATAATTAAGGCGTTCATGTAGGCCTTGCCCCTTTTCCTTTCCTGTGAGGAGGACATTATCGAGGTGTGAGAGCTACAGCATCACAGAGGGTAGGTATATATACTGTCCACTGTTTGGATTGATGTGTTATATCCACAGTTTTGCATGCTATGTCTGGCGATTGTTAACAGACTTTCAGATTCTGTAGCAGTGTACTGTTTAACAATGTGTGTTGAGGTCAGAAAGGAGACAGGCAGATGTGAGTGTCATACATCCTTTTTATCTGAATGTGCATACTACTGTAGTTGATGCTGGTATATCAGCTGTGTATGTTTGTAGGGGGAAGCTGTGAGACATGTCTCTTTCACCTGAGCATTCCCCCCAACCCTTTATGTGTGGGTGTTGTGTGGATGCCCTGTTCTAGGTGTTTGGGAGATATATTAGGTCTGTAGCAGGTAGCTGAACATACTGCTGCATTTGTAGCAGGCCACAGCAGCTGCATTCTGGCCAGGAGTCAGACTAGGGATTGTGAAGACATTTGGGTGAAGCAAACTGTTACTGTCAGTGAGGGAGCAGTGTAAGCTGTTGAGTCACAGCATGGCCAAGCTGAGGATACCCCTACCAGTCCAGGTGAAGCATGTGCCTTTGGTACATATGTTACATAATTGTGCCATCCAGAGAGTGGTAGATGACATTTACAACACATATTCACATTTGTGACATGTGTCCCACCCTGCAGGCCTTTAACGTGCTACTGTGGGTGGCAGTGACTGCAGTAGGAGCAATCAGTTTTGCTGGACATTGGAGGGCTCAGTTATTCCTATGTTGTACTGACATGCATGTAGTTGTCGTGCTATAGACTGGACTGTGGGCCAGGACTGTGGGTGTCCAGATGTGACACATACTATGAATGTAACTGATAGAGCTACCGAGTCATTATTATGGCAGGTGTATTTGTAAGACATATGTGCATGCATACAGTGTGTTACACAGGATTGTTATGGACATGTGTGTTCAGGTGGGTATAACATGTGACACTGAGCTGTCTGTCATGATTTTGCAACCCCAATCTACACTGCCTTGCCAGTATGTCAGCACATAGAGTATGTTTTATGACAACTCTGCCATAACTAGGGGTCACAACTGTGGACATTCAGCAGCAGTCTGTGCAGTTGTCAGCTCTACTTGATATTGTAGGCCTCCTGTCCATCCAGCAGCATTTATTTGTCTGTGTACTGGTTCGGTGTCTGGGTCAGAGGCCCAAGTACACTGTGATTTGTCCCAGTATATAGGAGTAGTGTGTATAGGAATAGTGTATCGCTGGCAATCAGGATATGTTTGTAAAAACACTAGTTCTCCAGAGCTGAGTTGGTGTAGTGGTATGTTGTTCTGAGTGTAGTTCAGAGGGTTCTGGGTTCAATATGTGGCAGTGTTGTCTTTTTTTCCCTAATGTGACATCTCTGTACTGCATGATATATTTACAAAAGCATCAGCAATTCCCCAGAGCTGAGTTGGCCTAGTGGTGTGTTCCTCTGACTGCAGTTCAGAGCATCCTGAGTTTGAGACTTGGCAGAGTTGTCTTTTTCCCTAATGTGACATCACTGTACTGCATAATATATTTACAAAAGCATCAGTAACTCCCCAGAGCTGAATTGGCCTAGTTGTGTGTTTCTCTGTCTGTAGTTCAAGGGTCCTGGGTTTGAGACTTGGCAGAGCTGGTTATTTTATTGCTGTGCAGAACAGTGTCTGAATCTGATAGGATGATTAAAGCAGTTTTAAGCAGGTTTACGCAGGTTTGGGTGCCATGCCATGATGCCAAGTGGCAGTTAGTCCCACTTAAACCCACACTATTTCCAAAAAAGAAAAGAAAAAAGTAGTGCTAGGAAAGTGGTGAAATGGGGGCAAGCAGGGGGAAAAACAATATGAAAGGCAGGTAGGGATGTGCAGGACAGGTGTAGGAAAGGACCATAGCTATCCACTTCTTCTACAGCAACAGCTGTGCATGTTGTGGACAATTTGGAATTTGGAGCCTCATATCTCACAGGGAGGGGTGTCAGTGACATAACTTGGTTAATTAATTACTGTGATGATTGATTGATGCCAGTGTATGTGGGGGCAAATGGAGAGCTATGTATGGGACAATATTTTTTTTTGTGGGACAGGTGCCCATTTTTGTTTTTTAAGGAGAGAGTGGAATGTTGGGGAAGGGTTGTAGGTACATTTGGGGAGGTAAGAGAGGTTGCATTTGCAGACAGAAAAGACAGACAAGACAGCAGACAGGGACGGTGTATGACACATGAGGTGGGGTAAACATCTTGGACTTGGGAATCAGAGGACCGAGTGCCTCTAGATGATAACAGTGGGACTGAGGTCCCCACCCATGGACAGTCACCACTGCCCCCTCACAGCCCTGAAGGTGGCTGTGCTGGGGGCTGGGCACCAGGGCTGGCCTGCCCCTCAAGGTGTGCTCATCTGCCCTTGATCTGGTGCAGTCGGTCATCCAAATTATGCTGGAGGACCCTGCGCACCATCCCTGAGAGATGATTACAGGTGACGGGATCTTCTCCGCATCCAAGCTGAGGGGGAGAATGGGCCCCATCCCTGGAGATGGTTGCAGGACCAGTGGAGGAGGCAGCTTGAGGTTGGGTCCCAGATGTGCTGGGATCCAGTGCCATGGCCAGATGAGGTGGGACAGGTGGATCCACTGGGATCGGCCTACCCAAATGTGCTATGGTGTTGTGGTTTGTCAAAGTGTATTGGTTAGTCATGCACAAAACATTTCAATGTTGGTTATAACAGCATGCATGGGTGTTCCAATTAACCCAGAACAATAGAATTCCATAACATATGGAACACAGGCACAAATGGAATAACGGTCATTATTGTAACAGCATGCCAGTAACAGTTATGGCAAAAGGCCAACAACAGTGGAATTTCAACAAGGTATGTTAGTATGCAACCACTGAAATATATGACCAAAAATACCAACATTAGATTTTGAGAGCAACATACCTGTAGTATAAGAATAATGATTTGTGATGCAGATAAGGGGTGGGGGAGAGAAAAATATTCCATTAACAACTGTATAGGGCATATTCTTCACAACAGTACTGTTCAATACACTACAGGTCTGCCCTTACTTTACATCTACCTGTGCCTTATACCTTCTGTCGCATGTACATACCTGTCAAGCTGTTGACCTGGAATGGTATGGGCCAAGCTGTAAGAACTATAGGTACAGAACTACAGGGGACTCATACATGTCAGGGTTACATATATGACTAACAAGGTGTACCCTGCACTGATGTTGTGTGAGTGTGTTACTGGCATACTTCAACTGGATTTATATCTGTGTCCAAGGTTATTGGCAACAGTGATCACTAGCCGTGACAGGGTGACACTTGAGAGACATGTATCGGGCAGAGTGCATGGAGTATATTCCTATACTGCTGTCATTCATAGGGATGGTGTTGGACTATCAGCACACATTCACAGACACACCAGGCATTTGGCCGTTTCAAAAGTAGGACATTTAATTTGTCTGATTCAGTTGGAATGCTACTGTATGTCATGACATTGTATTTAATGGAGTCTTATCAACTTGCTAAGCACTGCTGTTTACACACTGCTGCATCTGGATACAGACTATTAGTATACCCTTCATACAGCTACTAAAGACATTTCTTTACCTGTAAGTCCTGTGGAGAAAATATCTGTTAACACTATATGACTGCTTCTATAAATAGTTAAGACTAATTGTCTGTTACTATACATACATCTTAGTAGCAGTCCCTGGATTCAAACCCTGGTCTGTGTGTGGAAAAAGGAACAACATATATATTGCTTATCACATTGAGCTACTGGGCCACTGTTGTGTGCTGGTTGATTGATTTGTGCCTAAAGCTCACCTGGTGACAAAGTCTGACCTGGTAATGTGTCACAGAAGAATGCAGTGACAGTTGTACATACATGCATGAGATTCATTCATGACAGAGATAGTAGGCTAAGTGTGTATTAATAATTTGAATCTAGGTGTACACATTTAACCCCTATTGGATGGGAATATGTGTGATCTGTACAGTTCATATCGGGGTGCTGAGTTGCTTACCCAACCCATATACATTTGCAGATGGTATATTTGCAGTCTACAAATAAAACGGTCTCCTACTTGCCTGCATCAGCGTATCTATGTTCAGGAATGCATATAACTGAAATACAAAGGTTAACACAAGACAGTCCTGACGGCAACACACTATAAAACCTTACACATTACTATTCAAGGTTCAGATCTTAGTGCAGAAGATATATCAAATTGCATTCATTTTGTTGTACACCTCCACATCTACACTTTAGCATAACAGTTTTTTATCGGCCAAACTTCAGTCACTTCATGGTACTGTGGAGCACCTGTAAAATTGGATTTCTTCAACAACAGACCAGAATACATACAACATTTGGGAGAAAAAAAGCTTTATTGAGGGTGGCATGACTCAGTGGTTTATTTCATTCACAATTCTGACTGCAGTTGTACTGTATATCCTGTAGATGATGAATGAATGTCATTTATTACCGTCACATTTTCAGTCATAGTGCACTTTATTACAAGATCCTTGGTATTAATACAGTATATACTTATGTTATTCCTACACACTATTATTTCAGTATTAGCTTTCTTTCATTGCAGTACACTCAGAACAGACTATACCTACTGGCAGTTAGCAATGTAGTCTGTCTTATTTATAGAAGTATATATTGCAAGATAGATTTGTACTCACCACACTGTCGCTGCATCCTTGCTAGGCACCCTGCATGGGCCTCTAAGTTGCGAGTCCTCTCCTCTGCAACTGTGGGGGAAACACAACATTATGCATACCTGTCTATCAGATATTCATACTAGAAACTGATAAAACAACGGTGACACTACTTGCAAACTTGTGGGGCATAGTTGTCCTGAGCATCTTGGGTCCACTGGGCCAACAGCCCCCCTTCCTTCATGTTAGGTCGTCATAATGATGATGTACCTGCTCACCAGTGCAGGGGATTCCAGTAGCATTGGTCAGATCACGTGCCAGATGGTCCCAGGCCTTGGACTTGCATTCAGAGCCCTGATATTGGCCCTGCAGCAGTCTGTCACCATGGTCTTTGACAAGAACCCCAACCATGACCCTGGACTCCAAAATGCCCCACCTCTGCACCCTGGAAGCACACACCCTCTCCAACTCCTACCATAGTTCCTGCACGGGTCAAACTCCAACAGGTTCTGGCTGTATTCCTGCCTGTTCAGTTTAAGTAAAACTGTTTTCCTGCACTTTGCCGCCATTGATCCATTTTTGAAAATGCTAAGCAATGCTTAGCACTGCGTAAACCTGCTGAGCTGCACTGAGAAGTGCTTAAACAGGGACTGCTTAGTAATGCTTAGTGGTGCGAAAACCCGCTTAGCTTAGCTGAGGACTGCTTAAAGTAGGACTGTTTAGCAATGCTCAAACCAGCTAAGCGGAGCTGTGCTTTGCTCAGTACTGCTAAAATAGGTCTTGGGTAAACTTCAGTTACTTTATACATAAAAAAGTATTGTAAATAATTGTTCATTAATGATACTTTATTCTTAGGTGTATCTATTTTAATTTATATCTCCTAAACATATGCATTTCACTACGTTATCTGTTACTGCAACTTTAATGTATTGGACACTTGTGTGTAACTGGGGCTTTTATACTCGGGTCTCCACTGTAAATGGGTTTCTGGACAAGCTGGACTAACCCAGTTAACATATTTCAATGTATACATTAAAAGAAATTGACAACATTTTCCTATCACATGTAAAAAGCTGAATGGTCGGGATTTGACCTGTGCACCTACTGTACACGAGGCTGTTACTCTAACCATTCAGCCAGTGAGGATCTGCTGCTAAACGGCATTATATACCTCTTATTTATGTTTAAGCAGTGCTAAGCACAGCGCTGCTCCATGCAAACCTGCTCAGCTTTGCTTAAACTTGACCTTTTCTTATAAAATTAAAAGCATCTGGTTACTATTTTTCGATGTCTAACACATGTTTGTTGCTAAGCGTCATGCTGTGCCATGCTGCGCAAACATAAAAAAAAAAAAAATAAATAAAAATAAATAAAAATAATAGAGACAATACATTTTCCCTTTTAATTTCACTGCCATACGGCACTCTGACAGTACAGGGAGTGTATTATGGACACTGTAACATACCCCCTGTGTGAAATATATGACAATAATTGTAAATAATTGTCCAAGGACACTTTACTTAAATCCTTTAGTGCCGTACGCCACTTTGACAGTGCAGGGGGTGTGTTACACATCTCTGAGTATTGTAACACACCCCTAGCACTGATTCAGTAACCATGTACATAGCTCTCCCTCAGTAGCACACCTTCATGAATATGCAATGCGCACTGCCGATGGGGAGCTGCAGACATGGCCATGATACACTCCTTATAGGGCTTACACTATTCCTACACAGAGTTTATTAAATCCGGGGGACTGTAGTATATTATAATTTATACAAACCCCATATTATATTTTTTCTAACCTTTCACAAACAAACTTTTTTATTTTGAAAACTATACAAGTTAGACATATATTGAGAGAAGATTTTTGTTAACCAGACAGAAGTTTTCAAATGACAACTAGAAATTCCTCTGTAAGTGCATGTTTATTGAGGTATTTACATAAATATGAAAACATATGTTTAAGGGTATAATCAGCAATACAAATAGTACTAGATAGCTATCAAAATGGACAACTTATAGTTCAAATACTGAAAACAGTTTTCTTCTACAACATCTATGGTTTCACCTTATATCATGCAACAGTTTGTAAGTCACATGGTTTTTGAAATATTAAGTACATAACAAAACATTGCTTATTTTCATAATTACAAACAAATTAGCAATATTTCCAGTATAGTGTGATGCAAACCAACATTTTCAGTGAATTGTCCTGTCTACCACATTGGTGTTTCACATTATATACCTCAAAAATGTGGGTCTTTCAGTTATGAAAATATGAACATAAATATGAAAATATAAAAAAAGATTAATTTCTGCACTGCAGGGGGACCCTAGATGAATAGTCTTAGTGTAATTTTGTTAACTCTGTGTCCTGTCTAATACTGCCATTAGCTGGTAAGTCACTTAGTTAAAAAATCCAGACTAAAAAAAAGTTTTGGATACCATAAGGAGGTATGGGTGTGAACTGGTAGTATACATAAAAGACATTATAAGCTTGAGTGAGTTAAACATGCTTTGGACAGAATAGGTAGTAAAACTTCATCCTGATTATATTCCTCCAGTAATGCTCACAATAATTAAAAAAATCTAATTACATTTTTATTGCCTATGTTTAATAAATTACTAAAGTTATGTGTTATTCTGTCTGCTTGGAAACACTCAATAATCTGTCCACTTTATAAGAAAGGTAGAAACCTGGAGATATCTAATTATCAGCCTATTAGCTTAACATCAGTTTTGTGTATATCTTTTGAAAGGTGTATATGATAATTACTATTATATCCTAGTAATCACAATGGATTTATACACATTCATCAGGGTCTATATTAGAACACTGAACATTCAAAATGTCGAGTGTTCTAATATCGAACCCTACCAATTGAAAATACTAAACATCGAACATTCAGAACAGCAAATTTTTTCCTAGGGAAAAAATTTGCAGTTCCAACACACATACACACAACACAAGCACACCAAACAAACAGCAATCCACACACATACACCTAACCTCTTACACCTAACCCTACACTAAACTATACACACACCACTAACTATCTACTTACCTTAACACAAACCCTAACCCAAAGGTCCGTCACTATCACACACTCACCTCACCCGCGCCCTAACCATAATGCACCTACCCCGCCCTAACCCTCATGTCCACACACTCGCACACTTACCTGACCCATGCCCTAACCCTAACTCACCTAATCCGCCCTAACCTTCATGTCCACACAATCGCACACATACCTAACCCGCACCCTAACCCTAACTAACCTAACCCGCACTCAATCGCACACTTACTTAAACCCGACCCGTAACTTTCCACCAGAGTGCTGAAAATACCGAAGCAACAGAAACGGACAAATTATTTCCCTAGGAAAAAATTTGGTTTTCTGTTTCTTTGATATTTTCAGCGTTCGCTGAAAATGGGTCGATATTAGAACACTCAACATTTTAAATGTTCGGTGTTCTAATATAGACCCCATTCATCAGTATGGCTTCAGTCATGGTAAATCTAACCTGACAAATTTGATTGAGTTTTATGATACAGTCACTGAAGCCTTGGATCAGTCTTTAAAAGTGGGAGTCATCTTCTTAGACCTAGCCAAGACATTTGATACCCTTTCTCATATTTCAATAATGACTACATTAAGAAATGTTGGATTTAATCCATTTTAAGTAACTGGGTTCTTATTTGGCTAATGAATCATACTCTGTGTGTTTCTATTAAGGGTTCTTATTCTAAAGCCCTTTCAGTTTGTCAGGGAGTTCCTCAAGGATCAGTACTTGGTCCACTGTAAAAAAGGCAAAGCCAAAGAGAATCCAACCACTGGTGTAAAACTAAACAAATAAACAGAAGAACACTTGGTCCGCTGTAATATAATCTTCCATTTACAACATGTCCAACTGATAGCCAATTTTGAATTGTTAAATATGCCGATGATCTTAAAATTGGTTTTATTTATTTATTATTTATTTATTTGTTTTACATTTGTTGATTGGGAGTGTCCGACTGAGCTAAAGCCCCTTTTCAGCGGAGGCCCAGGAAGAAAAGGTCCAGAACATACAAAAATTACTATAGTGATATTCAATAAGTTACAAATCACATACAGTAGTTGCCAGGATTATACAATACTATAAACAAAAGCATGGTCACAAATAAAGCATAAGAAGCAAAAATGTTATAGTTTTAAAAAGTTAGCTAATCTAAAGTTCAATAAGCAGATTAAAGGAAAAGTTTTGAGAGTTACATAGAAGGAGGAATGGGAATGTAATAGTTAAACAGGACTAAGTTGGTTGTTTATGGTCAGGGAGGGTGCAAGCAGTGGCAGGTCTAGTGTTTTTTGAAGTAGTCTTTGGTAACTAGCTTACATTATTTGGGGTGTATAAGGTTCTTTATTTCTAGTGGGAGTTTGTTCCATGTAATAGAGGGGTGGTAGCTGTATAGGTTGCACCCTGTCTTAGATTTAGGCCTGTAAACAGTTATTAGGCCTTGGTTTGCACTTCAGAGATGTCTGATAGGGGAACAGAGGGAGAAGAGGGATGATAATGCTGGGCAGAAAGCAGGCTGATATAGAATGGTGTGTATGATTTGGAACTTTGGTTTTGTTGTAAAGCCTACTGATAATGTGGATGACATTAACATCTACCTGAATAACCTTTCTAAATGGGCAGATTCTGTAGTGCTACAGTTCAGTTATCCAAAATGTCAAGTTATATAGATTGGTAATTTTACTGTCACCAGTGATATCATCCTTAAAGGAGCTAAACTTCAAGAAATAAAAGAATACAAGGACTTAGGTATGCATATTACTACTTATTTTTCTTTAAATACTCATATAAGTAAAGTCATAAATAAGGCATTGAGAATGTCTGGTTTCTTACTTAAATTAATTGTATTAAGAAATGGCATTAGTTAAGTTCATTTGTATAAAACTTATATTTGACTTATACTTGGAACATAATTGTCTTCATGAAGTAACTAAACTTCAGTTAAATTTATTAGAATCTGTACAAAGGAAATTTACTAAAAATACCATTAGTTAGTAATTTAAAATATAAAGATATATGTAAAAAGTTGGATTTACATTCATTTTATTATATATGTATAAGGGAAAGGCAATCATTGCCTGCAAAATTTAAAATAGTGAGTTATGACAAGCAATATTTGATGTATCAGAAACTGTAAATTGTCATAATCATAGCAATGACAAAATAAATTTTAGTACAAAATGAAAATAGCAGTAATATTGCCCAGAAGCTTCAGATAATTCCCAATAAAAAAGTGTTAACTTGTTCATATTACATAAACAAGTAAAGATAATGAGGATGATTATATGAATAGTCTAAAGAATGTCCTTGACAGAAATCTACTTGCACTGTAGTAAAAATAAACATGGCAACTTTAGGTAAACATGTATAAATCCAGATATTTTTAACAAAGTCAATAATCAAAAATAAATAATCAAGACAATATAAACTACCCTAGCTTTTAAATCATACTTATGTCATGTCCTTCTTTGGGCATAAGTTTTAAAAGTCCAAATCAGTTACTTTTCAAGTATAGAAGTTAATTGCTAAATGCATTCCGTTGTGGAATATCCAGTCAATATCAACCAGAAAATAGTAAACATTTAATTTAACATAAATCTATTCTTAAAACAGTAATAAATCAGTATTTAATAGTGAAGATATTCATAATAGACCTATTGTATATATTGTAAATAGATTATTATAAATTTATTCATTAGATTTGTAAAAGCTCTATATTATATTGTTGGAAAATAATAAAATTATTTGAGTAAAAAACAAAGATATTCATAATACATGCTTTACTAGATTTTTTTCCAGTTTCCTTTTTCCAAGATATAGCTTTAAAGATATAGTGTACTCTCTCTCTTGAAATGTTATTTGATTATTTTCTTCTTTTTGCAAATTATCAAAAGTAACCTTTTGAAATTTATGTTTTTAATTTCGTATTTTAAAACTTTATAAGTGTTTTAAAATAACAGTAATGTGGAATGTAATCAGGGATTAAAACTACACCTTAAAGGTAAAATAGTATTGTAACTTTTATTTTCTTTATTAGCAATCAGTACTCATAAATATTGCAAATCTACATGAAACTGGCAATATAATTTTCCCAAAAAGTGCAAAATTAAAATCACAAGACAACAATTTTAATTCCATATTGTTAATTTCATCCTCAGATTTGTTTTTCTTCATTAAGTTCTTCCTTAGAAAAGTTATCTACATAAACCAGGGCATACCTTCATGTTTTGTGGTAGCCTTTGTTTGCCTACTGCTTGTGATGCTCCTTTAGGACACTTTTTTAACCTTTACTGACTGTATCCCTGATATGTCTTTATAAATATATTTTCTTTTTGGCTTTGTATTTTTCTGTATAAGTTCTATTAAAATTGGAAAAGCTAAATCATTAAGTTTTGTGAACTAATATCATTATTATGTTCAAGCACATTAATAAGCTGTGTGAATCATACACCATCACTAATGCTGGAACTAGGTTTTGCAGCATCAGCTGTCATTTAGCTTATTACTTGAATTGCTTTGTATGACACTGTTTTTGATAATTTTTTATTAGCTGCTAAAACGTTTTGCTTACATGCAGTAACATCTTGTTTTTCATTATCACAGTGTATGACTTGACTTTTTTGTTGAAAAAATTTGTCTTCAGTAACTGAACTATTAACACAAGTAAGAGGCTTACTAAACTTTTATTATTATTACGACTGTCCTCTTTACTCTGTTTCTTTTTCTAATGTGTAAATATGTCCACTTGAAAAAAAATTTCTTCATGGTATTATTATTACCTTTTAAACAAGAAACATCTTTATTGAGTTTTCACTTATGATAAATGCAATCATATATTTATATAAATGAGAACAAATCATATTGACTTAGTTTCAGTCACAAACAATATACTTCACATATAATCTATGCAGTCATTGTCAACTGAACATTGCAAAGTTCATTCATTTTCTGTCTTCCCTTAAATATCATTCTTCCTCCATAACATTATTCTGCATGTCCTGTTCCCACAACTCCTACTTTTTTCTGTCTAATTTGTTCCTACCCTCTTCTAATTTCTTTATCTCTGTTACTATATTCATTACTTCTACTGTGGATGGTTTAGATTGTGATTTCCATTTTCTAGTAAATGCTTTTCTGGCAGCCACCAAAATTAAACGTAGCAAGGCCTTACTATGTCTAGACAATTCAGATTCTGTATCACAGCTCACAAATCATTTCCTTAGTTACACCATTTTGCTCATCCAGTCTTTTGAAAAGAGTAGTTTGCAGGGATTTTTAAAGTCAATAAACTCATTACACTACCAAAAATAGGTTCCTAATTACATCTTTCTTTACTATCACACCTCCAGCATTTGCAATCTACCTGAGGAAAAATTATTTGGTTCTCTTCACGCGATACATCAGTTTCATCAGGGGAAATGGTGTCCAACAGTCGGAAGAGTGTCTTGTTCGAGGATATGAACAAGGCAGCTGAGAGTCCTTTACATGTCGAAGGAATGGAGGAATCCAAGGTCTCGGCTCATGGAAGAGGAAGGGGCAAAAGATTTCAGGGAAAGGGAAAAAGAAATTGCACTGTTCTCGCGAACAGAGCAAGGTATGTGTTAATTACACAGACTACACTTTCCCTGATTTATCTGTAAAAAATGACTTAAGCATTGTGAAGTTATCAGACCTTATGCTTTCAGAAGAAGCTGTAAGTGTCCTTTTGAAGGGCACTAAGTTTGTCCCTACATATTTACCTACCCTAGCAGATTTATTGGGGCAGGTTAAAAAGTTTTGCAGGAAGCTGCATTTAATTTTTTTTTCTCTAACAAGGGACAAAACAGTAATGAAGCAGAATTTGGTTGTGATGAATTGTTGGATGATTCACTTTTGAACATGTCAGTATATGACAACCTGGTCGTGGACAATGATGACATATCAGTCTTGGACATTAGTAATGACTCTGACCTTTTGAATGAATGCAATGTGAATTTTGCAACCGGGTATGGTAAATTGGTTGTCCCCAAGGTTCCCTCTGTAAGCTCTTTTGTACCTCCCAAAATGTCTGCAGCAGTTAACATATTTGAAACTATGTTGTGTAAACAAATAGAAGTTGCTTATAAGCATTTTGTTAGAAATCCAAGTGTCTGGAATTTAAGTAAAGTACAGTGGATAGCTTTAAAGCAACTATGAGGTTTGACTAAACATTGTATTTTTACACAGGCAGACAAGGGGGTAATTGGGTTGTAATGACAAGGGAAGATTATAATAGCATGGTGTTTGATTTGTTGTCAGATGATGAAGTTTATAAGAAATTGCATTCTAATCCAATAACTATATTTAATGAGGGCTTACTTGAGTTATTGGAAATAGGTGAAAGGTTGTTTTTTTTTAATCAAACTGATGTTAAAAAAATGTTGCATAAATCATTTACTAAACCTCCTGGGAGACCAATACTTTTGGGGGTGGGAGCATTTTTGCAGAATACTGGCATCTTCTTGGACTCCCAACTTAAAGTGTTTCTTCCTAAGGTTCAGTCATATGTTAAAAATACTGCACATTTTGGAATGTATTAGTGAAATTCAATGGAGTTCTGATTTTTATTTTGCTTGTGTTGATGTAAAATCACTTTACACAAAAAGAATAGAGAAGGGTTTAGAAGTAATTTGGAAAATGATGGGGGAGGGCCGAAGAACTACCTATGTTTGTCAGTTGTTGGAGTATGCCCATACATACAATTATTTTGTCTTCGAACAAACATTTTACTTGCAGTTGGAGGGGACAGCAATAGGGGCAGCTTTTGCCCCCTCTTATGCCATATTGTTTACGGCATTCTTTGAGAATGTGTTTGTCTACCCACAGGCTTTTTCAAGAACAATGTGATTTTGTTCAAACGTTTTATCGATGATTTGATATTTGTATGCAGGGGAGATCAGAAGGAATTTGGGAATTTCATGATTAATTTAAGTCAAATTTATTTCGGTTTGGAATTTACATACAGAATCAGTGGTAAAACCATGCAGTTTCTTGATGTAGACTTTTATGTAGACAATGATGGGAAGCTTCAATATAGCCCTTTTCATAAAAAACAGCTACTAATAATTTTTTAGAGGCTAGTAGCTCTCACACACTTCATTTGATAAAATCTTTGCCTTATGGGGAATTCAAGCGTACCCTTATTAACACATCTGATAAACAAGTATTAGAAAATGAATTTGTTATGGTAAAGAACAAGCTGTTAAAGAGGGGCTATAAGGACACATATATTGAAGCAGCAATTGATAAGGTCAGAAGAATACCAAGTAAAAGATGTTATCAAGAAGGTTCCAGGAATGATTATTATGTTAAAGATTCAGAGGAAAAGGAACTTATGTTTTATTTAACTAAATTCTCTCCTTTCTCAGATACCATAGGGGAATTGGTAAATAAATTATGGCCAGTAATTTACAGAGATGAGGTGGTAGGGAAATTATTCCCAAATAGAGTTACCTTCTCATGTGGTAGATTCAGCAATTTGAAGGAATTGCTGAATCAAAGGGTACAGAACACTGTGGGGGAAAATTGGGTTTTTGTTCCTTGTGGAAGGTGCAAAGTATGTAACAGAATCAGGAATTTGGATGGACTGGTCATCAATGGAAATAAATTTTGGATTAAAAATGAATTTAAATGTGATTCTTGTGGGGTCATTTACATCACTGGATGTAGATGTACACCAACAATGTGGTATATTGGGCAAAAAAAAAAACAAAGGTAAAGTTGAGGATTTTGGAACACTTGGTGATGTTAGGAATTTAAGATTAGAAAGCCCAGTGGCCCAACATTTTTGTTCTGTCCATGAAGGAAACTTGGATAGTTTTTTCTTTAGTGTTCTGGCTAGACCCTTTGGAAATAATAATATGGGGGGGGGGGATTCAGTCATAGGTTATTAAAGCTGGAAGCTAAACTTATTATTAATTTAGGAACCTTACATCCACGTGGGTTGAGTTTGGAAGTAAACTGGGATGTTTAATGAAATCACTTCTTCTTAGGTTATTAGTTTATTTAGTGTTTAGATGTTTATTCATTTGTTTGTATGTATGTATGTATATGTATATGTATATGTAGGTAGTGTGAATGTAAGTTATAAATTCTGCTCGATAATAAGGAAAGTGGTAAGGTAGTTATGTAATACAAATTAAATTTAGTATAGGTTTAAAGTAAAAAAATGTTAATAAATATGTATTTAGTTTGTCATAGATTAATAGATAATTTTATAGTGCATTTTTCATAGTAATTTTTAAAAGATGTTAGTCTTCTCTTTCATTTAAGGGAACTATGCCTTTAAGCTTGGGTGGTGTTTTTTTATCAATTAAATGTTTGGTAAATTAAATGTATTTGCATACAAAAGTGATGGAATTTAAAAATTTATTTTATTTTATTTTATTTTACATTTGTTGACCGGGCTAGTCCAACTGGATATATATCCGTTTACAGTAGAGGCCCGGGGAGAAAAGCTCCAGTACATGCAAAAAATAACACTGGTATCTCACAAAAAGTTATTTTAAAACAATATAAAAGTTTAAAAAGTTTAAAAAAGAGAATTACAAAATAAAATCTAAAAACATATAAGATAAGTTCAACAAATTGAAAAATAGGCATACTTTTAAGAAGTAACTCTCAACAATAGAAAGTGTAAGTTTGGAGCTCAGAAAGGGGGAAGGGTAGCAAAAATTAATGTGGGGAGACATACTTTCAGTCGGGATTAGTACAAGGACATAGCCATTGAGTTTTAAGATGTTCCTTGATATGTTTTTTGAACAGTGAGGTAGAGTCTTGATTAGTTATATCTTGAGGGAGTAGATTCCAATGTTTACCTATGGAATTTGAAATTAATGCATCTCCAGCTTTATTGTAAGATTTAGTTGAGGATACTAGGAGTTTATTAGCAGAGCGAAGTGTGGCTAGATTTTTATAAGGAGAAATCAGTCTTGCCAGGCTAGGAGTATTGTCCGGGAAGTGAAGGGTCTTGTGAATGACAAGTAATTGTTGGTAGAGTAGGTGGTTGTTAAGCTCTAGCCAGTTTAGTTGTTTGAGGTTGTGACAGTGGTGAGTTCTGAGGGGAGTAGCATTAATGAATCTGGCTATACTATTATAACAGGTAGAGAGTTTGGTAATGTTATTTTTAGATAAGGTAGTATATATAGCTGAGGCATAGAAAAGGGTGGAAATCAGGTGGGTCTGTGCAATGTTTTTCTGGCTGCTGGGGTAAGGAAGGGTTTAATTCTGTAAAGTGTCCCAATTTTTTTATTAACAGCTTTAATAGTAGTGTTAATATGGTCATCAAAGTTGAGATGGTTGTCAATGGTTACACCTAATAGTCGCGTGGTTTTATCAGGGTTAATAGATGTAGCATTATTTGAGGAGATAGTGAAGAAAGGTATAGGAGATTTATTAGTAGGAGTAAAGAGAAGAAGCTTAGTTTTTTTGGGGTTAAGGAGGAGGCAGTGTTGCATAAACCATTTTTCAACGTTTTGGAAAGTTATTTGGGTGATAGACTGGAGGGAGGAAACATTTTTAGCAGTGCAGATCAAAGTCGAGTCATCTGCATATTGGATGCAGGTAGCTTGTGGCACATTCAAATAAAGGTCATTGATAAATAATGAGAAAAGAAGGGGTCCTAGGATTGATCCTTGTGGAACACCAATATTTACTGGAAGTAAGCATGATAGATTGTTCCCCCAAAGCACTGATTGTTGCCTGTTTACTAGATAACTTCTAAACCATTGTAAAGAATGTGAGTTGAGAGAGAAAAGGTTGAGTTTTTCAAGAAGTATATTATGGTTAACCATATCAAAAGCTTTTGATAGATCTATGAATAGTGCTGAGGAGAAACAATTATTATTGTGATTATTATTTATGGAGTCAGAGAAGGAAAGGAGAGCAGTGGTAGTGCTGTGGAAAGGTCTAAATCCATGTTGACAGTCAGCTAGAAGTTTGTTTTGAAGAAGGTAGTTAAGAAATTGTTTGTGTATGCATCTTTCCATTATCTTAGCTAATGGGGACAGTGCTAATGGGGACAGTAAGGCAATAGGGCGAAAGTTGGAGAGCTCAGTAGAAGAGCCCCCTTTATGTAGAGGAATTATATGAGATATTTTCCAAATGGTAGGGATCTTTCCTTCAGAGGTAGTCCTATTAATCAAAATAGATACAGGGAGATAAATAGCTTTTGCAGCTATTTGTAAGTATTCAGATGGGAGTTGGTCAGCAGATGGGGTACAAGGTTTGAGTTTGCTGAGAAGCTTATAAATAATGGATGAAGAGACAGGTTGAATTTGAAAGGCTTTAGATGAGACTGGAGAGGTATGTTGTGGGGATACAGTAGGAGTGGGTAATGAATTAGCTAGGGTTAGTATAGCTTCTGTAAAGTACTTATTAAAGGCATCTGGGATCTGAGAAGCATTGTTGAGGTTAAAGCCAGAAGGGATGGGAGTAGGTGAATATCCTGGTTTAAGAAGTTTATTAACACCTGACCAGAATTTTTGAGGTGTATTTTGATTAGCATTTTGTAGGTAAAGATAGAATTCCTTTTTGTCTCTAAGAGTATCTTTCTTGGTGGCATTTCTTAATTGTTTGAAAAGGAGATGATCAGATGGACATTTGGTAGCTCTCCATTTAGCCCAGGTTTTATTTCTAAGGATCATTTTTTCTTTAGTTTGTTTTGTTAGCCATGGGGCAGTCTTGGCTCTTAACCTAGTAGAGCATAATGGAGCGTGATGATCAAGAATTTGTAGAAAGGTTTTGTTAAAATAGGTCACTGCTTCATTAAGTTCAAGGTGTGTCAAAGGTGACCAGTCACATGCCTGCAATTCAGCAAGGAAGTTATCAGGGTTGAAAAATCTTTTTGAACGGCATATTCTTAGGTTATGGGTATTAGGATTATTTAATTTTTGTCTGAAGACATATGTAAGTATATGATCACTAATGCTGCCTGGAAGGGTTCCAGGAGTATAGCTGTTGGGGGGGTGATTAGTAAGGATCCAGTCCAAAATTGTCTCTTTATTATTTGGTTTATGGATTCTAGTTGGAGTTGTTATTAATTGCGAGAAACCATAAAGATTAATATGGTTAGTAGGCTGCTGGGATGAGCAGGTTTTCCAGTCAATGTTGAAATCACCAAGTATTATGGTTTCTTGGGGTAGGTGGTTTGAAAGTGAACTAAGTAAGTCTTCTAAAATTTGAATATTATTACCAGGGGGAAGGTACATGCAAATTAGATAGATAGTTTTATTGTTGTTAATCTGAAGTTTGGTTGATAAAATTTCAGCTTTGTTGCCTGTTAATGGAAGCTCATTAAAAAGGGTAACTTGTAGATTAGATTTATAGATTATGTATATGTAGGTAGTAAAAAGGCTGCAATAACTTAAGATTTTATTCCTTGAAGGCTTGTTAGCTGAGGTACCAGAAGAAGTGCAATAAAAGAAGGTGCAGCTATTCGCTTGGTTCCTGGCTTGCTTTTTTTTTGAAAATTCATGGTCTATTTTGGACTTTGTGTTGTGTGTATTTGAAAAATTCTTTGGAGCTTGCTTGTGGTATAAAAGTACCTATGCAAATACGTCCAAGTAAAGATCCTAAATCTCCTAGACTTTGTTGTGTATTTGAAAGCCATATATATATATATATATATATATATATATATATATATATATATATATACCCTCCCATCGTTTCTTTATGAATTGCTTATCCAATCTCTCTTCCCAAATATTTCTAACCTTCTCTGATTTATACCTGTAGTTATTGTGCAATATTTTATATCCTGTTCTAATTATCCATTTTTTAACAGCAACATCTGTTCTAGATGCCACCAAAAACTCTACCAGTGCTGGTCTTTCACTTAGGCTGCCCCTATTCCTCTCTCTTTGCCTATACTTCAATATCAAAAACTGATACAAAAGGCAATCTGTAGCTTGCAGTCCAATTGTATTCTTGGCCTCTTCTCATTCTGTTACCTTTCCCTCTCTAAGTGTTTGCTCCCAGTACCTTGGTTCCTTTACTAGTTTTATCCAATGCACCCTCTATTCTATTCTTTGTACCTCTAATTGTCATCGCTATTAGCAGAATCTCTTTTCTCTACTCCCATGTTGGCTCAGTTCTTGGAATACTTTCTGCTACTTAATGAATATAATATTCTGCATGGTGATTGTTATTCTCCTTTAGGACTTGCATCCAAAATTCCAGTCTCTCCTTATTTCTTGAACTTCCTCTTCATTTTATCATCATCCATTTCCACTTTGAATTATAGCTTTCTGCTTGTGCTATGTGTAGGAGCCTTAACTGTGTCGCTTTAAAATATCCATTAAAATCAGGTAATCCCAAACCACCTTTTTCCATTGGAACGATCAACTTATTCCACTTGACTCTTGTTGTCTTCCCCTCCCAGATAAACTCCCTCAACTCTTTATTAATTGCTATCCACATCTTCTCCTCTAGTTGATAAAATATGCCTGACCTGTGTATGAAACTAAAGGAACTAAAAACATTTTAACTCCTTGTATCTTGCCATCCATATCCATAAAACAGGGTTTCCAGTTTCTCATTTTTTGTATTATATTTTGTTTAGTATCTTTCCACATATCCTTACCTGCATCACAGAATCATTTTTAACCCATACTCCTTAATACCTCATTTTATCAAGTCTCCATAAATATGGGTATTGCAGAACAAATTTGTGTGTGGGAACATAGTTTACAGCTATTTCCTTTATTTTATCTTCATTAATTTTATACCCTGAAAAGACTTGAAACTGTCTCAGAATATTCCAGAGCTATGAAATGTCTTTATCTGGTTTTATCAAATAAAGCCAACTTTTCTTGATTACCATACCAGTTATATCCTTGAATTTCTGAGTCCCTTATTTTCTTTGCCAATGGTTCTAAATATAATGCAAATAACAAAGGGGAAAGTGGACACCCCCTGCCTGGTTCCTCTGATAACAGTACTTATCAGAGAGGAATCCCCCACTTTAATTTTTACCTCAATCCCGTATATAGCCTCCTAATTAACTGCATTATTTTTCAGGGACTGCAAATGCTTCCATTGCCCTTCTCATACAATCCCACTCTGTTGAATGCTTTCTCTGCGTCAAGACCCTCTAACAACAGTTGATGTTCTTACATTCAGCTTTCCTCTGTATCATCACTGTTCTGTTAACATTGTCAAATGTTTGCCTCCTCTCAACAACACAACATTGCTCCATAGCTATCAATTTTGGTATCACCTTTGCCATTCTATTAGACATTATAGATACATATTTTATAATCATAGTTTAGAATTAAAATGGGCCTATATGAAGTTGAATCTGATGGGTCTTTACCATCTTTGGTTATTAAAGCCACTACAGCTTTCTTCCAGGATGTTGGCGCTTCTCCTCCTTTAACATATTGTTAAACAAAGCCCTCCAGATCTTTGTCACTTTCTTTCCTCCTACCTTCCAAGCTTCCACAGGAATAATATCTATTCCTGGAGACTTTCCTGTAGATTGGTTATACATCACCATTTTTATCTCATCTCCTCCTATCCTGTTAATAAATGAGCCTGATATACCTGTAACCTTGGCATATTCAATTCTTCCATTGTACTTTTTCTTGATTTCCATATTTCTCTGCTTTATACAGATTTTTATAAAATTTCTAAAATATTTATAATACAATTACAGGATCTTTGGCTACTTTCCTTGTTATAGGCTCCATAAGCCTATCAAAAACCCTTTTTACTTTGTGTTGTCTGAGCTGCTGTGGTAAATACTTTTGTGCTCTGGAGTTATTATCAAAAGACAGTTGTTCAACAGCAATCTTTCTAAACTCATGCATATTATCCAGGTAATGCCTTATTTTCTCTTTAGCACTCTGCATTTGCTCCTCTTCTTGTTTTGTGAGAGTCCCCCTGCTCTGTAATACTTTAACCTTTTGTCAGTCCCTGGAAATAACACTTGTTACTTCTTAACCATATCACTTTTTCTTTTATTTCTACCCTATTTTTAAATTCCAATTTTGTTTTATCCCACACAGTAGCTATATTTCCTGAATAAATTTCTATCTTTTCTAATAAATCCCAAATAATTTCCACTACCCATTCCTTAAATTCCTCTATGTTTAATAGATGGGTGTAGAAGTGCCACCATCTCATTGTTTATTTCATTACCCTGCACTTTTATTTTAGTTGTCATTTGCGTGTGATTAGAAATAGTTATTGAATGCATATCATAACTTTCAATTAAATGCAGATGTTCCCGAGAAATTTAACTTCTGTCTAGCCTCGCCGAGTTTTTGTAACTTGGGGAATAATATGTAAATTCTGTCTGAGCTCGTACTACTGAATTAATCTCTTCCATACTAAATATGTTCAACAATTTCTACAAAAATCTATCCCCTCATGTTATATTCTCCCTTCTGCCACCAGGTGCATTCTCACTGTTACAAATCAAATTTCAGTCCCCACTTAAAAGTAATATTCCCTGCTGAAAGATGATTATTTCTCCCAGAATTTTCTTAACCTCCATTCTGCAGTTTTAGGTGGAATATTATTATATGCCAGCATAATCCTTCTCCCTTGCCATTACTACTACAAATCTGTTATTGTCTTTTTACCTCTTTGCTCTCTACTCCTCCAGCAGTTAATATAGGTATTACCCTTTTAATTTGTCCCAGAAACTTTACTGAATAACCATCCTGAAATCCTTTCTTTATCAAATTCACATGCTCAGTTCTTTCCAAGTGTGTCTCCTGCAGCACAGATATTTGTGCTCTGCATTTCTTAATATAGTTCACTAATCTTAATTTTTGTATATACCTGTGGGACCATTCACATTCAAATATAAAATGAGAAGTGTTGCCATTTTGATAAAAAGTTATTATTCCCACCTGTTATGTATAACAGTATTTTTGTTTAAATGCCTAGCTTTTGTAGCTTTTGTGTTACATGCATAAACTAATATTTGGCAGGTTGGTATTTTAGACAGTTGTTTCTTGTCATATCCATTTAAACCTATGTCACATCTTACAAGATTTTTTGTTTTAATGAAAACCCTAAAAAAAACCATACCCCAGAACATGCCCATAACCTATTAACTTAATACAAACACACAAAACTATGTACATCTTTAAATAATGAAGTTTAACCCTCCTAAAAGGAACAATTGTCCCAGTTTGATAGCTACACTCACAGGCTTTAACTGATGCATAATTAATCATATCCATGCTAAGATACATTGTATAGCCCATGCTTCTACCTACACTAAGTGCTGTCTGTTTTTGCCTTACCTTTATTCCTCTCCTAGATGTAGAAAATAGCTTGAATACTTTCAGAAAACATTACATTTTACCCATTGGAAAAACATTCTGTTTTTATTTCCTTCTTAACAGATTGTTTCCTTAGAAACATGAGAACCAGATACTCACTTGCCTTCAGCTGCAAACTTCTTATGTTGCACTGTGAACATTTATTTAAGAGAAAACTTCATTGCATGAAGTGGTTTTTATTTACTTGTATCCACTTAAAACATGTTTTTAGATCAAGCTAAGAGCCTTAATCTAGTCATTCTCCAATGCAAAAGTAAAAAAAAAAGCTTATCAGTTTTACTTATATCATGATTTGTATACTTTTATAACCTATCCCTCCCTTCAACAACCCAATATTACAGCCTATTATCTTAAACATGCTTTTGTCCAGGCTTTCTTCTCTTTTACACTGCAATACCTACATTTCTTAAAAATAAACAAGAAGAAAGAAAGAAGAAAAAAGGGTACATAATTTACTTTAGTATTTAAATACACAAAAATAACTGAAAATGATTTACAATATAATATGTAATATATGTCATGTTTTATAAAAATACTGTTAAGAACAAAAATTGCTATACTTAGAGTTACCTCCTTCCTTTCCCTTCCCCTCTTCTTAATGTTCTTCCAAACATTAATGACATAAAGTAAGGCATATGCTTTGGTGCTCCTTACAAGTTTAACAAAGTAAAAAAGTCCC
This sequence comes from Protopterus annectens, assembly GCF_019279795.1. NCBI lineage: Eukaryota > Metazoa > Chordata > Ceratodontiformes > Protopteridae > Protopterus > Protopterus annectens. Next base: position 481,281,816 of record NC_056737.1, on the reverse strand, counting down.
ATATTTCCATGTTTTCTCATTCAGCCATATTTCACAAATATAACTGATGCTTTGTAATCCCACTTTTGTTCATTAATTTCCGAGTCGCTGGTTTTCTTCCTGTTGATCTAAGTTTCCCGTATCCAGTCTCTGATTCATTTCCAATGTACTCCTGGCTCCCCTAGTCAACTCCTGTGCTTTTCACTCTCTCTGTCTCGCATTTTCCTTTGAAACATTGGAAAAGCTTTCCACTAGCATAGTCTCTCAATAATCTTCATTATCAGAAGAATAAAGTAAGAAACAGAGTTCCCTTCTTTTTCATAGCTCATATTTTATGGTCATTTACCAGTCTAACATTTTAAAATTGTTTGTTTTTTAGAGTTTTTTATGTTAACTAAGTTCTTTAGTTCATTTGCAGTTCCTCATATACATTAAAACAGTGCTAGACTCAATTGGTACAGTGAATATGTCTTTTAAGATAGAATATTTTTTAAAACAGAATATTTTAGCATCTGAAGTTATCTCTTAGGAATTTGTTTCATTTGATTGAAAAATTTTATTCATATATTATTTGATTAGTATATTAAGTGGTTGAATTTTAATCACTTGTTTTATGTCTCAGCATATTAAATTTGTTTTTTATTAATTTTGGGGGTTAGTATTCCTATTGGATAATTGTTTAATTGGTTTCAAAAGATATACATGGAAAGAATTGCCTGGCATGCTTATTATCTTTTGAAGTCCTGACTGAAAGGGCTGAAAATGTGATTTGTTAATGCGTTTATTTTTTTAATAAAGTTTGGTCTGTTATTCTTATTTCTCCATGTGTTCATGGTCATAGTGTTCTACTTTTCAGGATTTTGGTGTTTGACTAGAGACTTTGTTTTGGGGCACTTTCCTCCTGCATCTGTTTTGGGTTGTCAGAATCAAATGTTTTCCTGATAGTATTGCATCTTTACTATTAGAGATCTTGGCTGCTTTCTCATGGCCAGGTTTGGAGCATACACATGGTGTGCCCTTTTGGTCAACAGTTCATGCTTTGGAATAGCAGTCCAGTTGCTAACTTGTGCTTCCATAAAATGAATAGTCTGTTCCATTCAGTTTCTCTGGTATAACAGAAAATGTTGGGTTTTCCCCTACATGTCCTGTCCTCCTAATTGTACCATTTTTTTTGAAAATCTCTTCTTGAGGAATCTCATATTCATACCAGAAATAAATAAACCAAGTGAAATAGCTAGATTGGACCCACTCACAAGTAAAAATAGATGAAAGACTCTGTTGTAAATGAAATCCACTTTATTCACTCCACAAAAAACACATGAATTGTTCACCAAGGATAAGCGCTTTCGTCTAGAAGATCTAGACTTCATCAGATAACTTATCACAAGTGGGAGCTTCCTTATATACAAATGCAACAGGAAGTGACATAAGCAATAAAACAATTAAATAAGTAAATTAATTAAAAGTGATACAAGCACAATATTATGACATTATTATTTAGCATTTAGTCTGTATTTATTAGGGGGTTGTGTGTTTGTTTGTGTGTGTTTTTGAAATCAGGTCATCACTTGTATGCATTCACTACCAGGACTATTAATATTGTGCTTGTATCACTTTTAATTAATTTACTTATTTAATTGTTTTATTGATTATGTCACTTCCTGTTGTACTTGTATATAAGGAAGTTCCCACTTGTGATACATTATCTGATGAAGTCTAGATCTTCTATATGAAAGAGCTTAACTTTGGTGAACAATTCGTGTGTTTTTGTGGAGTGAATAAAGTGAATTTCATTTAGTACAACAGAGTCTTTCATCTATTTTTACTTGTGAGTGGGTCCAATCCAGCTACTTCACTTGGTTACTTTATTTTTGGTTTGGTTTGTGCTTGTTCTAAATTTTTTATCAGAATCTCATATTCAGCTAACCTTTTCTTCATTTCACCCTCTGATTTTTGAAGTTTTATCAGCTCATCTGAATATCCTTTTAAAGTTTTTTCTGTTTTTCCATCCTTTTGTTATTTGAACTGATATACTCCTTCAGTGTTTTGTTTATTTTAATCAGCTCTGAACACATTTGACTTATTTTTCCTCTAGATCACTGGAAGTCATGAATTGCATGCAAGCTGGGGCTTGAACCACTTTTTGCTGAACAGCTGCAGGATTCTTCCCAGCTAGTGTTTTTTCTTCACCTTTTGTGGAAGATTTTCTTTCGGGCAATCTAAATTTCTTTTTTGCTGGTATTCAGGCAGTGCACTTACTACCCAGTAACTGAAATTTGTCCATAAAGATAAATTCACTGTCTCTCTTTCCTGAGTTTCTGTTTTCATACTGGGAGAGCTGAAATTAAGATGTTACTTGGTGTGCAGGCATCTTGGAAGTCCATTATTATTGTTATGAGTTTTATTATTATTATTATTATTATTATTATTATTATTATTATTATTATTATTATTGGGGTTTTCATTGCTTTAGACATGTTTATCTGTAATATTTTGACATACGTGTGTTTAAGATCTTAAAGTCAGGCTATGGCTCATATTTTATCTAACTTCTTATTTCTAAAATGTTATTTTTTAAATTGCATCATTATTTATTTTAACATCAATATTAAGTAAACAAAAATAGTGAACAAATATAGCTGTTGTCCCTTACAATCTGGTTTCAAATGAATAGTGACAGGCACAAGCTCTTTAAATAAGGAATTTCCTGCTGTGAGTGTGACTGATAAAGATGGATTATGAGTGTTGCGAGACAAAATGGAGTGTATACAAATACACCTACGTCTTTGAACGTATCCCAGTTAAGACTATACTTATAAATAGTAAACTATGACCACCAAAGACATACTGTATTGTATCCACTGAGCACATTGTTGCAGAATGAGTAAGAGTAGAAATGGATGGAGAACTGTGAGCAGAATGAGTCAGTGTAGAAATGGATGTAGAACTGTGGACTGACTCTTGTACTTAAACACTTGTATGCTTCCTTGCTAATTGGGTTATTACATGACGCATCACATTAAGAAACAAACTAATTTTACTGTACATGTTCCAGTATGATGCTGAAAGGTTTGCTGCCTTTGCTTTATAAGCATGTGGATATCTGTCACCCCTTCTGTCTTTGCTAGAGGAGTTTTGCTTCAATTTCCATCCTGTAGTAGCTCTGCTATCAAATGATTACATTGATCGACAGGCACAAACTACCTATAACACAGTTATGATGTAGGAAGTGCTTTTATTATTTTGGCCATAGTCCATGTGACCCACTTTCTTCCCCACACCATATTACCTTCTTCCAGCAGTCACACCCTCTGACAAAAATTGAACAATATTGCAGATTTGAGGTGGTGTCAGCTGAGGCAAAACAAGATCAAACATCTTGTCAAATAGTCTAACCATGCTTTAATGGGGTCATTATACCCAGAAATGTTGCCTGGTGCTAGGAATTCTTCCTATAATAACTGTTTTTATACTTCAGAGACCATTTTGAGGCATCTCTCCTAAAAGAAGATCCAGGATCACTTGTCATACTTCTGTTTCTAAATCTCATGCAAACTATAAACAAGCCTAATGACATGAAGGTGGTATACATAGCCTCATGCAAAATCCCCAAAGCAGATGAGATTAAGGAGTTAGCATCTAAAACCAAGCAGTCCCTTAAGCCAAATGATGAATGGCTTTAGCAGACAGTGGTATCACACACTGTGATTTTCCATTATTAGCTACAAGGTTACTATATTGCTGGCTGAGCTAACATTTCCAAAAATACCTGTTGCATTTTGTCTTATGTATAGCTGTGTGACACAAAGCAATGTATAACAGGTCTATGGCTACAGTTTGATAATTATATGTATATTTTTAGGATTTCAGTAATGGAATACAATTTATAATGTATTTTAATGTAACCACATGCATTACCAAGAATGTTTTTGCTTAAGTGTGTTGTGTTTTAGAACAACATAACTTAGCAGCAATAGCAAAGCTGGTCACATTATCAGACCCTTTTACACAAAAGTGATTGCATGAGTGTAGCTAAAATATCTGTCTTCACTGGAATCTAAATTCAAACATTTCTTTATACTTCATTTGCCCTTTTGGGTCAAAACTCATATCTGAGGTTCTGGAAGACAATCTCTGTGCTATTTGGGTCATTAGGGAATCATTAGACTGTAATACAATAACCACTGTGTATTAGTCAGTCAGGTATTATCAGGGTCCAGGGAGACAGAAGACTGAAGTTCAAACCCAAATTATCATTAGTTTCATTCCATTTGTACTTAAAATACTCAGGAAATCTAGACTGCTGTCTTGGATTATTTCATAGAAACTCCTGGGCAGTATATATTTGCATAGCAGTCCAGAAGGTGTCAGGCTACATTTGTATAGCAGCCAAGAAGGAGTCAGGCAGATCAGATCTCTGGCACATCTTGCATTATTAAGATCAATTGTACATATAAGAAAACATTGGGATACCCTTTCCATTTCCCTATACTGTTTATGAATACCCCTCTTGGTTAAATCATGTGATATGGCCATTGGGAGTAGTCTTTGCATGTACAGTCAAGCATAATGTTCCCCTTCTTAAGGCACTGAATTTCAATGCTTATGAAATTATAGGCTGCTATTCCCTTGTTTTTACAGCAACCCATATTAAGTTTTCCACTACATATACTTCCATCACATATTTTCATCATATATGCTCTCTGTTCTGACAGAAGTGAAGCCACATTTAATCATTATTATGTGTTAGCAGGTATGGACTATGACTGCCAGTACTAATCTCACAGTCATCCATCATGTACACAAATTCAGGTGTGTTAGGATCCTGATAATGGACAGCTTAGAAACCTAAAATGACAAAATTAGCATTTTTTTAAACAAGAAACATCTTTATTAAATTATCACTTATGGCATAGGCAATCATGCATTTATATAAATGAAAACAAACCATAGTGACATAATCATAGTTGCAAGCATTCTACATCATAAACCATACTGACATAATTTTAGTTGCGGACATTATACATCACTTATAATTTATCCAGTCATTGTCAAACATTACGCATTGTTTCCACAATTCCCATTTTTTTCTATATAAAGATCCCAATTCCAGTTGTTTTATCTTTGTTACTATATTCACCACTGCTAGTACAGTTAGTTTAGACTTTGATTTCCAATTTTTGGTAATTGATTTTTGGCACCCATCAGTTAGACTCCGCAAGGCCTTACCATGTCTAGGCAATTCCGATTCTGTATCATAGCTCAGAAAAATAATTTCCCTAGATACACTAAATTGCTCACCTAGAATCTCTGATAGAGTAGTCTGCAGGGAATCTTTAAAGTCTGCCATCTCATTACACTCCCAGAAAATATGATTCCAATTACCTGTTTCTTTCCCCATCACACCTCCAGCATTTTCTGTCTACCTGAGGAAAAATTCTCTGGAGTCTACTTGGGGTATAAAAATACCTATGTAAACATTTCCAAGCAAAAATACTAAATTTTCTAGATTTTGTTGCATATTTGTAAGACATACATATATACCCCATTGTTTCTTTGTGAATTGCTTATCCGGTCTCTCTTTCCAATCCTTTTTAACCTCCTGTGATTGATTCTTATTATTAACATGCAATATTTTATACACTGTCTAATTATTCCTTTTTTAACAGCAGCTTATATTCTAGATTCTACTAAAACTCTACCAGTGCTGGTCTTTCATTTAGGACCCCCCTATTTCTTTCTGTTTGCCTGTACTCTGATATTAATCGTCGATAAGGAAGGCAATCTCTAACCATGCCGTCCAAATAAAGTTTTGGCATCTTCCCATTCTATTACCTTTCCCTCTCTAGTTATTTGCTCCCAATACCTTGTTTCCTTTGCCAGTTTTCTCCAATAAATCCCAGCCCCCTCTTGCCTATTGTTTGTATCCCTAATTGCAGTCATCCCTATTGAAAGAATCTTCTTTCTCCATTCATATGGTAGCTTAGTTCTTAGATTACTTTCTGCTACTTTATGACAATAATATTCTGTATGATTATTGTTATTCTCCTTAAATATCTGCATCCAAAATCTCAGTCTCTCCTTGTTTCCAGAGCTTCCTCCCATTTCATCATCATCCCTTTCCACTTTGAATTATAGGTTTCTGCTTGTGCTATGTATAGGAGCCTTAACTGTGCAGCTCTGAAAAAGGTTCATAGGTTGGTACTAGGCTATCAGCCCTAGGGCCTATACAACCCTAGCCATAACAATTCCCTGGATATTTCTTCCCACAATATTTACTTCCCTGGACCCCTGTCTAGCAGGACAACTTACATGATCCCTGGGGTGAATTTCCTATCTCCCATCCAATTGTCAAGGTTCCTTTTGAAGAGGCCAAGGAGGTGCTCTGTTTGACATGTATGGGCAGTCTATTCCAGAGTATGGAGAGTCTCTGGGACAGGAACCTATCCCTCCAGCATGTTTTGTTCATTGTGATGACAAGGTTTAGATCCCTGGAGCGTGTGGCTCTGAGACATTGGGATTTCTGTAAGTGGAACATGTCCAACAGTTCAGGGTTTGACATGGCCTTGTATGTTAAGCAGAGATCGCCTCTGAGTAGACAATATGCCACAGAGTATAGCTGGAGTTTTTTCAGATGGTCAGCATAGGGCATCTGCTTTAAGCCTGTGATTCTTTTAGTGAGATATTTCTGCGTCCTTTCCAGCTGTTGCAGATGTTTTGTGAGGTACATACCAAATAGGGAGTTGTACACTATAATGGGTCCAATGAGGGACGAGTACAGTGGGACAATGACCTCCTTTTTTCTGGATGAAAAGCCCTTAGTGATGAGGTGTGCCACATAGAAGGATTTCCTGACTGTTGTGACAATGTGGTTATTGAAGGTGAGACCACTGTCCACCTGTGTCCCTAAGTCTCTCATCACACTTTCGGTGTTTAGTGTACTGCCACCTATGTGGTAATTCATGGGTACATGTTTTTTCCCAAAGGGGATAACTATACATTTCTTGACATTAAGCTTGAGCCCATGGCTCTGGCACCAAGCATCTGTTTCTGTAAGGCCCTTTTGTAGAATATCCACATCATTTGGGGATTCAGTAATGGCTCCCAGTTTGCAGTCATCTGTGAACTTTGTTAGCCAGAGTCCCTTTGTGTTGGCCTGCACTTCAGAGAAGTAGATGCCAAACAAGAGCGGTCCCAGGACAGAACCCTGCGGTACTCCACTTGTCACTTGTCTGGAGCTGGATTTGGAGTCGGCTACTTTTACACTCTGGGTTCTGTCAGTAAGCCAGTTGGCAACCCATTGAGTGACGTAGGGATTTATGCCCAGCTTAGTCAGTTTATCTATGATTCCAGAGTGGGGGATAGTGTCGAAGGCCTTGGCAAGGTACAGATAGGCTGTGTGGACCACCTTACCCTTGTCCATAGCTCTGGAGACTGATTCAAAGAAGTCAGTCAGATTCAGGAGACAAGATCGGCCCTTCATGAACCCAAACTGGGTGGGGTCCAGTATTTGAAAATTGCCAATGTCTTTGTTTATAAGTTCCATGATAATGCTTTCCATGCCCTTGCAGATCAGGCTCATCAGGCTGATGGGACAGTAGTTCCCGGAATCCAGGGTGGATCCCCCCTTGTGGAGTGGGATAACTGTAGCTGTGTGCCACTCAGTGGGCACAAAGCCTGAGGTGAGGCTATGATTAAACATGACACTTAGGTGAGGTGCCAGTTCATTTTGTAGTTCATTTAATACACAGTCCGGGATGTCATCTGGTCCCATGGATGCTGCATTCTTAGCTTTGGAGAGTACTGTTTCTACCTGTGTGGCTGTGATTACCAGAATTTGGCAATCTTTTGGTATTGAGGTGGGCCCTTTAGGGGGTGAGAGGGGAGTTAAGTTGGCACTAAATTGATCTGACAGGATATTGGCAATATCTTTGGAATCAGTATATTTAATGCCATTCTGTTGTAGCTCAGAGCAGAGCTGAGCATTGCCATTTAGATTCTTGACATAACTATAGAATGCCTTGCGGTTGTCTTTGGAATCTTTGGAAATTTTATTTTTGTAACTAGCTTTGGAGGATTTTATGAGGGATCTCAGCTTCTTACTGAGGCTGGTAAGGGAGTTTTTTGCATCCTGGGATATTCCTCTTTTATGCAACAGTTTCTTCCTTCTGTTGTATAGTTTGTTTATGGCAGGAGCCACCAGATTGGCTTCCTTTTTTTGGAGGAGAGTGTCTTGGTTCTATTTGGGATGGCATGATTCATGCATGAGTGGATGTGCTCATACAGTCCCTTAGTATAGGATTCAGCAGTCGAACTTTCAGCTCCCATCTGCATGGGTGTCATGAAGTTTGGCACTTCTGACTTGAGTAGCATGAAGTTGGCTTTGGAGAAGTTTTTTACAGAGGTTTCCTAACTGGGGGGGTGGGGGTGGGACGTGGATGTCAAGGGTGATTAGCTTATGGTCAGACCTGACCAATGAGGGGGTGACCACTGGTGTGGAGCATCTATCTCCCATGTTGGCAAGCCAGGTCTAGGATATTGGAGCCCCTGGTGGGACAATGGATTAGTTGATCCAGGGCATTGGAATTTATGAATTCCAAGAACCATTGGGAAAAGGTGTTGGTACCTGAGTAGTTTTCCCAGTTAATGGCAGGGTAGTTCAAATCACCCAGTATTAGGGTGTTTGGTTGTATCTTAATATTTTCCAGTATGTTTAGAAAGGTGTGGTGAGAATCTTGGGGCATGGTGGGGGATCTGCAGCAAGCTACAGTTTGGATTGCAGTCTTACCTAGTGTTAGTTGCACCTGGAGAATTTCAGATGCACTGTGTTGGGCAACTAGCCTGGAGATTTGAATATCCTTGGGGAATACGGACACTACTCCACCTTTAGTGTTTTGGTCTTGGTTTAGTGGCCGAAAAGTGTTGTAAGAGTTGTAGCCTGGTATTGCAGGGGTGCTCTCTGTAGCCTTGAACCTGGTCTCAGTTACTGCACAGATATCGATGTTCTCCATTTTTAGGAGTGCCTCGAGAGAGTACATTTTGAGGTTTAGACTTCTAGCACTGAGTAACATTGCCTTTAGATTTTGCATGTTTGTATCTGTTACGGTTTTGTCCTTTGAACCTTGCCTAAAAAGGCACTATAGGGCTGGCAAGAGCTTTAGCCAGTAACCTGAATCCAAGGGGCGACAGGTGCAGACCATCTCTGGCAAAGCATTGTGGTTTGTCAATCGTGTCATCCCAGGTAGACAGATACTGGATCCCCTTTGAATGACACCAGAAGCTTAGTCAATTGTTGAAGTCAATCATTTTGTCCTTATACTGTGATATCATTCTGGGCGAAGGCAGGATGCTACTCAGGGCTAGGGTCATACCTGCCTGGGCTACATGATCCGAGAACTCTTCCATGTCCCTTTTCATGTAGTCCAGGGAGGTACGTCTGAAGTCATTCACTCCAGCATGGATAATGACAGAGTCGTATTTGTACTTGTTGTGGAGTGACTTGAGTGCATGCATTATGTGGCAGATCCTGGCGCCCAACAGGCAGCTGACTAATGTTCTCCTTGTTCAGCCTGGTGAGTGGGACATCAGTGTGCCTGACTATAGAGTCACCTATGACTAAAGTGTTGGGTACATTGTCTTGCCTTAAATCATTAATCCCAATCCACCTTGTTCTATTTGACTTGACTCTTACCATCTTCCATCCTAGACAAAATCCTTCAGCTCTTTATTAATTGCTGTCTACAACTTCTCCTCTGGTTGATAAAAATATGTCTGACCTGTGTATAAGACTAGGGGACTAAAACATTTTGACTGTGTGTATCGTACTGTCCATATCCATATAATAAAGCTTCCAAATTCTCAGTTTTTGTATTATCTTTTGTTTAGTCTCCTCCCACATATCTTTAGCTGCCACACTAGAATCATATTTAATCCATACTCCTAAGTACTTCATTTTATCATGTCCCCATAAATATGGATATTGCTGAACCAATTCATGTGTGGGTACATAATTTACAGCTATTGTCTTTGTTTTAGCTTCATTAATTTTGTATCCCAAATAGGTTTGAAACTGTCTCAAAATGTTCCACAACACTGAAATGGCCTTTTCTGGTTTTATCATGTATAAAATAATATCATCTGCAAATAGAGCCAGCTTTTCTTGACTGCCATACCAATTATATCCTTGAATTTCTGAGTCTCTTATTTTGTTTGCCAGAGGCTCTAAATATAATGCAAATAACAAATGGGAAAGAGGACACTCCTGCCTGGTTCCTCTGCTCAAGCAGAAATTATCAAAGAGGAAACCACCCAGCTTAACTTTTCACCTCTGATTCCTCATATATCCTTCTAATCAGCCTTATAATTTTATCAGAGAATACAGAGCTTCCATTACTCAGCTCATAAAGTCCCAGCTTACTCTGTCAAATGCTTTCTCTGCATCAAGGCACACCAACAACAGTAGTATTTTCTTACATTCTGCTTCCCTCTGGATTATCAGTGTTCTGTTAATGTTGTCAAATGTTGGCCTCCCCAACACAAAACCACATTGGTCCATATCTATCGATTCTGGCATCACTTTTGCCATTCTTTTAGCTGTTATAGACATAAACACTTTATAATCATGGTTTAGTATTAAAATGGGCCTGTATGAAGCTGAATCTGATGGGTCTTTACTCTCTTTAGGTACTACAGCTACCACCGCTTTCTTCCAGTATGTTGGTATTTCTCCTCCTCCTCTTAAAATATTGTTAAACACAACCTTACAGATCTTTATCAGTTTTTCCCCCTCCTAGTTTCTAAACTTCCACAGGAATACCATCTATTCCTGGGGACTTTCCTGCGTATTGGTTATACATCATTATTTTTATCTCATCTCCTCCTAACCTGTTAGTATTTGAGCCTCATCTGCCTCTCACCTTGGCATATTTAATTCTTCCATAAACATTTCCATTTGTACCTTTTCTTGATTTCCATATTTCTCTGCTTTATACAGACTTTCATAGAATTTTCAAAATATTTCTAAAACCTCGACAGGATATCTTATCTCCCTTGCTGTAGGCTCCCTAAGCTTAGCAACAGCTCTTTCTACTTCCCGTTGCATGAGTCATTCTGCTAAAAGTTTTTGTGCTCTAGAGTTATTATCAAAAACAGTTGCTTAACAGCAGTCCTTCTAAATTCATGCATATTATTGAGGTAATCCCTCATTTCCTGTTTATCATTCTGCAGGTGCTCCTCTTCTTGTTCTGTCAGTCCCTCTAAATAATTTGTGTTACTTCTTAACCATATCTCCCTCTCTTTTATTTCCACCCTATTTTTAAATTCCACTTTAATTTTATCCCAATACATAGCTATATTTTCAGAAGAGATTTCTATCTTTTCTAATAGCTCCTGAATAATTTCCACTACCCTTCACTACTTAACTTCCTATCTTTTCAAAAGATAGGTGGGAAAGCACCAGTATCTAATTTTTAGCTCATCACCCTGTGTTTTTATTTAGTTATTATTGGCACATGATTTGAAATAGTTTTTGGGTGCTTATAAAGACTTTTAACTACATGCACATGTTCCTGTGAAATGTAAATTATGTCTAGCCTAGCCCAGTTTTTGTATTTTGGGGAATAATATGTAAACTCAAACTGAACGCTTAGTACTGAATTTATATTTTCCATGCCAAATATTTACATAAATTTCTTCAAAAATCGACCATCCTTTGTTATATTTTCTTTTCTGGACCCAACATACACATTTTTACTGCTGCAAATACAATTCCAGTCCTCACCTATAAGCAATATTCCTTGCTGAAAGCTGATTACTTCTTCCAGAATTTTCTTAAGCTCCATTATAGCAGTTTTAGGTGGAATATAAATACTTGCCACTATAATCCTCCCCCCTTGCCAGTAGCCCCTTAGTTCCACAAATCCACCATTACTATATTTTTTATCCTCTTCTATCATTATTGGAGCTCCTATAAGTATTCCTCTTTTCCTTAGTCCCAGGTATTCCACTGAATAACCATCCTTAAAACCTTTCTTTATCAAATTCACATGTTCAGTTCTTTCCAAGGGTGTCTCGTGTGGCATAGCTATTTGCATTCTACATTTTTAATATAGTTCATTACTCTTTATTTTTTGTATTTATCTGTGAGACCATTGACATTTAAAGATATTACAGAAAGCATCACTGTGTTGAAAAGCTATTATTCCCACATTTTATGTGTAACAGCTTTTTTGTTAAGTGCCTAGTTCCAGCTTTTGTGTTACATGTATGTACTGTTTGGCAGGTTAATCTTTTATACAGCTGTTTCTTGTAATATCCATTTGAGCCTATGTCACAGCTTAGAAACTGTTTTATTGAAAGCCCTCCAACAAAAAAAGAAACACACCCCAATACTCCCCAAAAACCTATTAACTTAATACTAACACACAAAGCTATGCACATCTTCAAATTTTGAAGTTTTACGCTCCTAATAGGAACATGCATTCCAGAATGACAGTCACACTCATTGACTTGAGTTACTCTAAAAGAAAGGTTATCCATGCTAAGACACATGTTACAACTTGTGCTTCTACTAAGTTTTGTCTAGTTTTGTCTTATCTTTATAGCTCTCCCAGCTGGAAAAAGACTTGAATGCTTTCAGAAAACATTATCTCCTAGCAATTTCTCTTTATCAGATTGTCTCTATGGAGACATGAAGACCAGATACAGAGTTGCTACTAAGCATACATTTATTTGCTAGAAAGAAATCTTTACAATCTTCAATGTTCTTTTTCATCTACTTGCTTTCTCTTAAAACATGTTACTAGATCAAGCTAAGGGCCTCAATCCAGTCATTCCTGTAGGCAAGAATAAGAAAAAAGTACCCCAATATTTGTTTTTTCATGCTCTTTTGACCAGGCTTTTCTTCTTTTTTTACATTGCAGTGCCTACATTTCTTAAAACTGAACAATGAGAAAGAGAGAAGAAGGGAGAAAAAATAATGGAAAACAAACTAAAAAGGAGCACCTGTTTACATCAGTATCCCCATTACGCTTAACAATAACTGAGAAAACTTTATAGCATGCAAAGAAAATCATGCACTATAAAAATATCACTTTTAAGCAAACCATTTGTTTTACTCACAGTTGCTTTGTAATCCCACATTTGTCAATATCAAAGTTACTGGTTTTATTCCTGTTCATCTCCAGCTTACATATCCCGTTTCTGCTCCATCTCCAGTGTACTCTCAGTCCTTCTAGTCAACTCTTGGGCTTTTTTCTGTCTGTCAAGCATTTTCCGTTGAAACATTGGAAAAGGTTTGACTGGCACTGTCTCTCTGTGGTCTTTATTACCAGAAGAATAAGAAGCAGAATCTTCTTCTGTTTCACAGCTCACTTTTTGTTGGGCAAACTTGCATTTCATCCTTAGCATGTAGTGCATCAAAAAATGATTTTTGTTCCTCCAGAAAAGAATATGTTGAAGATAGCTGGGTACAGCAGTTTGAATCTCATGCTTGCTTCTCAACATTCCCTGAATAGTGAAACAAATTTACTCCTCTTCTGCCTAGTGTACATTGAGTAATCATTCTCCACATTCTCCTGTCTCCCAATTTTAGTACTTTGTCCTTCTGCCACAGCTTTGCCAGAATAAACTCCTTCTGCTGGAAGGATTGCATCTGTTCTATTAAAGGTCTAGGTTGCTTTCTTATACTCAGGTTTGGAGCATGCACGCAATGTGTCTTTCAATTAACAACTACTGCTGTGGAATACCAGTCCAGTTGCTTATTTGTGCTTTCATAAAATTAATACAGTTGGTTCCTTCTAGCTTCTCTGGTACAGCAGAAAATCTCAGGTTTTCCCTATGTGCTCTGTCCTCTAATTCTATTATTTTTTTAAACATCTCTTCTTGAGAAGTCTCATATCCAACCAGACTTTTCTTCATTTTGCGCTTTGATTTTTGCAGTTTTATCACCTCATTTGAATATCTTTAAAGCTTCTTCCATTTTTCCAGTCTTTTGTTATTTGAATTGATATACTCCATCAGTGTTTTGTTTATTTTAATCAGGTCTATGTGCAATTTTCTTTTACTTTCCTCTAGGTTACTGGAAGTCATATCTGGAGCTTGCATTGCTTTTTTGCTGAACAGCTACAGCACTCTTCCCAGTCAGTGTTTTTTCCTCACCTTTTGTAGCTGATTTTCTTTCATGTCCTCTGTATTTCTTTTTTCCTGGAATCCAGTGTACTTACTAGCCAGTTACTGAAATTTACCCAGAAACATAAGTCCACTGGTTTTCTCTGCTAAGTTTCTGTTTTCACACTGGGAGAGCTAGAATTAAGCTGTTACTCAGTGTGCAGCCATCTTGGAAGTCTCATGATAAAATTACCTTTATGTTATAATGCTGCCCTGTGGGAAGGAACAAAAATGAAGTGAATGACTTTATCTGGAAACATTGTTTACAACAGCTTCCCATAGACTCTCCTACATAGATATACATATCACTTGAAAACAAGCCATGCAAAGTGAAGTCCACTCCACTTAGAGAATAGCTTAGGTCTTTCAAGCAATACTTGAATCAAAATTGCATTATCTTCACCAATTGTTAAGGCAAAATGTACTTTGCTCTGGAAACCATCTGCATAGCATAGTTATAAAGCCCTAATTACATTGCAGGTGATCTAGGTTAGAATAGCAGCTCAAATATAAAAATAGGACTACTGGAAAACAGCAGTGACATGTAAATCTCTATCACATGTTTTGAAATTCCAGTGTGCTAGGCATTCCTTTTTTACATGCAGTCAGGGGCAGAAGCAGAAACATGACAAATTCTGCCTGTTAGTACTTCACTAAAAAGTTTTAATTTTGTTTGCTGCCACCATCATGCATTGATATACCCATTTTCATTATTAACAGAACAGCTAGCTTGTATGGGGAAATGAGTACATCTTACTTTTTTTCATTTTTATACCCTCTTGATATTTTTAGGGATGCTCGTAGCAGTAAATCTATAGTGAAAGAATGGCCACTTGGATAAAACCAATACTTAATGAACACAGCTTTGTATGTCCTTTAAGGATTAGTCACTACTGAGTGGTTGTTGTCTGACTTTTTTTTTTTAATTGTTATTTATTTACTTACTTTTTTCCCTAAGGATACTGGCTAGCAGAAAGTGGCTACAACCCCAACATCATTTCATCACCATGCTGAGTATGATGACGCGAGTACACTCAGTATTCCTCAACCTTGGTACATTTTTTACATGGAAAAAAAAATAACTAAATACTTTTTTGTGGCAAATGCAGTTCAGAAAACTCATTTCCAATGTTATTAGGACAGCAAGAATTCCAAACGTTTTTACAGGAAGTGAAAAGCACTGCAAATGATTTTTAATAGGTTGTTTCATGCTGGGAGGTCAACAGGAATGGAGACACTGTCCCACTCTATGAAGACATCCCTAGATGACCAGGGGGAAGGTGTGAGCATTCTTTCACCTGGAAGGCATGTAACTAAGTTGTTCCAGAGCCTTTTGGATATGTAGAAACAATTAACATAAAAGGGAGAGAAAAAAAGAGTAAGAAAGAAATGAAGACAAGAACTGGACTCTTAAATATTCTGAAGAAATTGCATGGCTATTAAGCAATGCTTAGCAATGGAATGACTGGATGCTGACAACTACTTCTTGATTGTACTTGTTATTACTGCTTTCTTCTGTGATATGAGTAAATAACTGCTTTACTTTGTGAAATGAGATGGCATAAACAAAATGCAGTGAATTACTGCATCATTAAATAGTGATAACTACTGTTTTGATGGCAGGTAATGCTTTCACTACGAAAACAGTCATTATTTATATACTATAGTTCTTTCCACTGCATTAGTTCAGTATAATACATTTATATTAATATCTCTGTTTTTATATACTGAGTGGACTGATGATCTGACTGTGATAATCTATAAAAATGAAACTTGGAGCCGCATTAATGAATGGTGTATTTTTAAATGGCAGATATTTTACATTATTCAGTATTTTCATACGTATGAGTGCACTACACCATCCTGGCCACTCTCCCATATCGGTGTTTGCGATTGTACCTGATCTCCTCTGGTGTTGTGGAGATATGAGAAGAAAACAGGAGAGAAAGAACGTTTTTTATTTATCCAAATTATGTGTGTAACATGGCCAAAAGCAATTTAGTATTTACAGCTTGTGTTATATTTATTAATAATTTTTTATAACTGATGCCAATACCTCCCACCCATTCCACGCTTCATTTTATTTGAAGCAGCCTTCTGGCTTTTTCTGAGAATATGTAGCAAGTTACTGTAAAAATTTGTGACTGGGCCTTGCAGAAGGATTTCATTTAAAACTACTGCAAAATTAAGGTGTTCATTCTGGAAACCTGTTGTGGTGCACTATGTCTTTGCTTCAAGAACGGTATGTGTTCAACTTTAATAAAGTGTTACAGCAGCCGGTACTGAACATTCTTGAGTTGATACATTTAGAGGCACCACAGTAACTGTAGATGGGGGGGGGGGGGGGCAGCTATTGATTTCTTGATCACTTCTGAAAGGTATGCTATAGTGCCAGCCTCAGCAATTAGTCAATTTTGGAAGGTCACATTCCTGAAGGAGTTGTTCAGCTTGCAAACAATTTCAAAGTGACCAGTTTAAGGTGCATTGAATTATTGACATTAATGTTTAGCAATATATATATATATATATATATATATATATATATATATATATATATATATATATATATATATATATATATATATATATATATAAATTGAAATTGGTATTAGTTGCATGCTGTGGTAATCATTATGAATTCTGTGTGATATTCAGTATGGCCTAAAGCACTGAAGTTTGCATTAATGCAACCATACTCAATAGTATACAGTGTTGCTAATTTCTGACAGTCCCCACCCCCAGGTTTTGTGTGGTGCCTTGGTGTATTCAACCATTGCTGAAGTGGAGGAAAGTTCAGGGAGTCACCAAAAACATAACCATTAGCAATTTACATGCTGCTGCAGCATAATGATAATACATTTCACAATATATCTTCAGATTTACCAATGATTAAACAATAAACTTTATGAAGTTATTACTACTATATTCAAGGTCCTATAGACTGCTTAGCTGCAATCTGTGCCTTGCTTTTCAGGCAATTTGAGATTCGGCAGTCCAAGACATCTTTCATCTCTACAAATCAGTCAGTCTAGAACAAAAAATCAAACTAGAAAACCAGTTTCCGCAATTAAGTGAATCATGGTGGAGAGACAGTATTTGCAGTGGTGATGGACAGGTTGACAGATGAGCTCAGACAGGTGGCCCCGTGGACTCTGATGTTTGCAGATGACATTGTGATGTGTAGTGAGAGTAGGGACCAGGTTGAGGAGACCCTGGAGAGATGGAGATATGCTTTAGAGAGGAGAAGAATGGAGGTCAGCAGGGCTAAAACAGAATATATGTGTGCAAATGAGAGGGAAGGTAGAGGAATGGTGAGGATGCAGGGAGTAGAGTTGGTAAAGGTGGATGAGTTTAAGTACTTGGGATCAACAGTTCAGAGTAATGGTGAGTGTGGAAGAGAGGTGAAGAAGAGAGTACAGGCAGGGTGGAATGGGTGGAGAAGAGTGTCAGGAGTGATTTGTGACAGATGGGCACCAGTAAGAGTGAAAGGGAAGGTCTACAAGAAGATAATGAGACCAGCTATGTTATATGGGTTGGAGACGGTGGCATTGACAAAAAGGCAGGAGTCAGCACTGGATGCGGCAGAGTTAAAGATGTTAAGCTTTGCACTGGGTGTGACTAGGATGGATAGGATTAGGAATCTGTATATTAGAGGGTCAGCTCAGGTTGGACAGTTTGGAGACAAAGCAAGAGAGGCGATATTGCATTGGTTTGGACATGTGCTGAGGAGGGATGCTGGGTATATTGGGAAAAGGATGCTAAGGATGGAGCTGCCAGGTAAGAGGAAAAGAGGAAGGCCTAAGATAAGGTTTATGGATATGGTGAGAGAGGACATGCAAGCGGTTGGTGTGAAAGAGCATGATGCAGAGGACAGGAAGAAATGGAAACAGATGATGTGCTGTGGCAACCCCTAATGGGAACAGCCGAAAGAAGATGATGGTGGTGGAGAAACAGATTCACCATGCAATGACTACCCCCTCTCTGGAATAAACTTCCACTCTGCATCAAGCAATGTGACACACTATCTTCCATAAAAAGGAGTTAGACAATTGGATGGGTATTCACAAATTCGTCCTCAGTTTACCTGGGATTGCTCTCCTTGAAAAAGAAGGTATGGTCAAAGGGTGGGTACTGGCAAAGTTAAATGTCCATATGAGCCAGCTGCCTTGTGTTTTCTCCTCATTGAACCCCCTTACTGATGCATGCTAACTCTAACCATTTCCCTTGTCCCAAATCCAAACTCTGCACCTTATCTTAGAAAAATCCTTTCCAGAACACTGCAACTACACAAGACAGGCTCAGACACAGAAACATGCACTGCACAGCACGAAAGCCATCTACTTATCTAACACTTACCCCAACACTCCAAAACTCACACAAACACACTCCCACACTTTACAACAACCCACTTACCTCTGTCTACATTCTGAACTGTTGACATTTTGATACTGCAGTTCTGACTGTCAATATTTTTTAAATGCACTCGTAAATGGATGTACAGATATAGCTACAAATATGGATATATATATATATATATATATATATATATATATATATATATATATATATATATATATATATATATATATATATATATATATATATATATACAGATGTAGGTATAGATATGCATAAATATAAATAAATACAGAAATATCAAATTAAATGTTGACATACATACAATGAGTAATGCTCATAACCAGAGTACAGGCCACCTTAATTTAATTAAGTACTGATATACACAAGCTATTATTTAATCTACTGAGTACCACACCCTCACAGCAAAACATACAGGCATATGAATTACTGTTGCAGCAGAAGAATACAAAGCACAGGCTTTACTGCCAGGAAAACTCATCCCCAAAACTTAGAATTAATGCTTCAGTGTATTTATCACTCTTTTATTTCTTTTTTTAATACACTGGTGTACATGAGCCATATTTCATTAAAATATCATACAAAGAGGCAGTTGTGACTCTCTCACAGTATATGATTGCAGATTATAAAATGCTGCTGCGGTGGGGAACAAGACACAGGAGAGATATCTTGAGGAGAATCACTTCCTCATGGATGCTCTGAGGACATATGAAAATGTTATTTTTGAAAAGGGGGGGACATAACAAGCAGAGACAGAGCACTAAGGCATGGAATCAAGTAATTGCTGACATTAATGCAGTAGGGGGA
Organism: Protopterus annectens; assembly: GCF_019279795.1. Classification (NCBI taxonomy): domain Eukaryota; kingdom Metazoa; phylum Chordata; order Ceratodontiformes; family Protopteridae; genus Protopterus; species Protopterus annectens. The sequence continues at coordinate 481,262,487 of NC_056737.1, read as the reverse complement.
AGGAGACATACCTTGGGAGAGTACAGAAAAAAAGCCAGTAACATGGCAGTATGTGCTGGGACAAAACCTAGGCAGAAGGCAATTGCCTGTAGTAGCACTAGTGATGGGCCTTCCACACTCCAACCTTTAACACCAGATGAGGAATACCTTCTCTGTCTAAGAGGCGATGATTTGGATGTAGATGAAAATACTGCTGGAAACATTACTAGTGATGTTGACACCAGTACTTCATAACCCTGTAAACAACCAGTTGAGCAATGTGGAAGGCTATTGTGTAACCTATTTTACTACAATATGCTAAGATGTATTTGGCATAACATCTATACACATATCATCCTTACATCTGTTATCATCACGTATACCATCAATATCAGGTGTGGCACAAAGTCTGCAGTAAATGCATAGTAAGTGTGGTCATCCTGTCTAAATGTAAAAGTAATTCCACTTGTCACATGTGACATTAACCATATCTCAACAAATTTCTTCACAAGGTCAGCACCAGAAACAACCACATCCTATGCTTTAGCATAACCAGCTGATGTTGACACTGACAGCAGAATGGTTGTCTATGATGATCTATAATTCTCATACTCATGACACAACTTGATGACAGTGGCACACCGTTGCAAAATGTACTGGCAGGGCCTCCTACACCACAGCAGGTGGATAACTCCTTAGGCATTGACACTGGTTTGCACACTCAGTACAATTATGACATTCCATTATAGTGAGGGGACACCATGTAGCGCCTAGTTCCTGAGCACAGAGTGAACTCCTTGAAGAAGGTAGCAGTATCCACTGTGAAACCTGTACATAGAGGTGCCAGGCAAAACATGTTTTACAGTTAGCTTCAGAGAGATGCTAGGTCTTGGCTGCCCAGCACCAGATATGCAGTGACATAGGTCACGCCTAGGTTACACTCACTGAGAGTCAAATAGAGATGATTAGAGTATTGCATGGTATATGTGAGGAAATTCACCAGTACATGGGAATGATTGCAATGCCATAATGATTATCATGCACAGTATGGTTGCACACACAGCATCAATATCTGCCTCCATTGGTGCACTCATAAAAATATATCAGACACACATTGGGAACACAGGTGCATATGGACAGGGAACTGTCCACATGCATAGTGGATGAGTTGGCCAGACACCATGTGCAACTCAAGAAGACACTGCAGGCACTCGTGAATTACCCAAGAAGAAGGTAGCCTGGCTTCTTCAGACTTCCACAACATGGTAAAACCATTCAGTCAGGTTATAGGTCCTTCAGCATGGTTAGGCCAATGTCAAGAAATTTCTCTGCATCCAGTAGATCTCATCATCACAGCAACTCAGCATTAATCTCACATGCCAGCACTTGCTCTTGATCTATGGGATTATCTCCCATACTATCCTTAGGTGTCAATGTGTATGACACCTTCAAAATATAACTTAGTTTTTTAACATTAGTAAGCAGAAGACAGTACTCACCCAGCAATCACTTTCCAGACACAGTCAATGTTACACTTCTTACTGGTATCTGAAAAACAGTAAACAAGCAATGCTACAGAAAAGAAATTGAGAGAGAGGGAGAGAGAGAGAGAGAGAGAGAGAGAGAGAGAGAGAGAGAGAGAGAGAGAGAGAGAGAGAGGGAGAGAGATTTAGAGAGAGAGAGAGAGAGAGAAACTTTGTTTTCCCAATGCAAGTAATTTCAGCAAAGTAATATTCATCATACTCCTTTCTTGTCAATGAAGTGAGAAATATCAGTGTAGCTTTAAAAATGTTTGATAACTGGTAGTAATTTACACAACCAAGTCAAACCTTGCCAGTATAACTAGCACTTATACCACTTATTACTCAGCAATGTACAGATAATGACTGATGCAAAACACATGAAAGACAGCATTCTTTTGTTGATACAGATATAAAATGTCTGATGTACAGTGTGAGTTGACTACACACCACTCAGCATAATCAGCAGGTAACACTGCATGCACCAAATAGTACCTACGTGAATTTTTTTTTTCACTTTTTCACTTTCACTATGTAAATGGCATGCCACCTTTTTGCCTGTGCAGCTATATACAGTGCACAAGCCTGTCACAAGGGTTGCAGTGCTACTGATGTCAGTGGCCACTGTTGCTATCATCACTGTTGGGAGGAACAATAGAGGGAGCTGAACTACCACTTTTGGTGACTGGCTATTGCAGTTACACACCAGTCTGTTGCAGGATCATGTTGTGCAGAATGCATCAGGCAGTGAACATCCTGCATGCAGTAGCAGTGTCATACTGAAGGGCATCCCAGACTCATCTAAGCAATGGAAATGGCTTTGATGTGGCCAAGTACTCACTCAGTGACAATCTATGTCTGGGACAGGGTGGTGCTGAAGTGCTCCTTGGCAGCTCCCTGTGGGTTATAGGCTGATATTAGCCAAGGTTCAAGTGGGTAGCCTGCATCACCTGCAAAGCTAAATAAGGAGGGGGGACACATAATAAGAAAGGGGGGAGTAATTACTCAGTACTACCTATACCATTCTACAGATACTGAAATACCTATTGATAACAACATTAAAGTGCTTACACTTATCAGCTAGGTGACCATTGAGATTCCTACCATGCAGGAAGAGGTGTAGAGTAAGCTTGTGTGGCAAATATGAAAATCATAGACACTGCCTAGCTGCTGACCCATTGGTGATGTATCCCATGCATCACACATTACCTGGCAGTTGATAGAATGGTAAACCTTCCTGTTATAGTACGCTTCCCTCCATGGTCCAGGTGGGGCCATAATGGTAACATGGCTGCAATCTGCCACACTAAACACCTTCAAAAAGTATGCCATCTTGTAGAAGGCATGCATGGTATTGGTTTGGCCTTGAGGTGACACTGGGAAAAAGATGCATTGATCCACATGTGCCAAGAGAATGTCAGGGAACAGCTAAAGTATCATTGAGGCAGAAACCTGTGAGATACCCAGTGTAACCCCAGTTTGTCTCTGGAATGTCCATGTGGCAAGTATTGTGAGGGCTATACATGTCTTGGTATCCACAGGTGTAAAAAGGTCATGCATCCCCCAAGTCCCTGACTGTGGTCACACGACTCACCAGAACCCATACTGTGCCGTTGTCCATTCTAAACCTGCCCAGGATTTCTTGATCAGCAGCATTCAGATGTGTTAGCCTTTGTGTGTGTTGTTGCCTACTCAGATGGAGAGTGTTGCTGGGTGCACTTGTTTTTTGTAGGACTTAGACAAGCACCTCAGAATGGGAAGCAGCTAAGCTGGCATCAAATGTAAACCTATTTGTGGACTGCAAAATGGATAGAAAAGGTGTGACTTTGTTTTTTTATAAGCCTTTTGCATACTGTGCAGATGCACATCTAAAACAGCTATAAATGACACAAAGGCAGGAAGACCTCCTTAATTGCATAAGATATTTACATATTTTTCACATATTCCTCATTTAATGTCATTATAACATTATTTTTATTTGCATACTACTTTCTCAGACTGGTTCAAATAGCTGCACCCAAGTACAGCTGATGTCTATCCAGCACAAGTTCCCACTATACCTAAGTACAATGACCATTAATATTGCCTGCATCTTTACTTTATTACTGTTACCTCTTGTATAATTTGTAGGATTTCATAGTCATCTTCCATAACTTATAATTACAAACATTGCAAGCAATTATTGTGTTTCTTTCATCACACTTCTGGGTCTCTTAATCAGTATCACTAGATGAATCAAAAATGTTACACCTATTTAAAGATTTGACATTTGTTTGCATGCACCCTGTGTTTACTACTGGCAAACATTTTTGCCAGCCTTCCATTTGTGGATGCATCTTGTATGACCTTTATTATAACATTCGTTGCAGCCTTTTTCTTTAAACCAGCAACGTTTGGGGTCATGTGATACTTTGTCACAATTAAACCATGCATGCTATTTAGTATGTCTGGTGGACACATTACTAGTTCTACACTCATTTACTTTTTATCAAAATTCATACACTGCTTTTACAGCTTTTTTAATAGTTTTGCATCTTTTAGGGCTTAGTCTAATATTAGGCTCATTCACAAATCTTTCCCTCAGTGTATTATATCGTCCCAATCCAAACTGACTGTTCTGCCAATGTACAATATTCTGCTCTACAAAGAGACATGCTTTATTTTCTAAACTGATTTCTCTTAAGTAATCTTAATTGTTTTGTAACAATTATTGGTCCTGTCCTCACATTATTTTGACATTTCTATAATGCCTCAGAATGGCTTTAATGAAAGCTAATCTGGTGATAATAAGATGTACTCCAACTCATATGTTTTGAAAACTCACAAAATAAACAATAATAAAACTTTGTTGTTTAATGCTATTTGTTTCACAGTGAAATTCTACTGTTCCAATATTAACCAGTTAGCTTCCAATATTAGCTTCAGAACAGTTTCCTCACATTGTCTGCCACCTTGTCTGCATTTACTTCCAGATTTTGCATTTTGTAAATGTCATTTTGTATGGTATGCTATTATGACTATAATTACTCTATATAAATAATATTTCTGCCCAAAATCACATTGCATAAATGCATGCTTGTTGGTGCTGATTTCAGATGTTTTCTTTATTCCAAAGTCAGTCTCAATAAGTTGATTTTGTGTACATTGTTCCTGTGCATAAATCAGACCACACAACTTGCCACTGTGTATATTTTGGGTTATTAGTCAATATACAAAAAGCAGAGGCACAGTCTTATAACAAATTGCAGGGTCTATATTAAATCACCGAACACTTAAAAAAGTGAACGGTGAATGATCGACCCTATGTAAGCGAAAACGTACAATGTCAAAGTGTCAGAACAGAGATTTTTTTTCCAAGGGAAAAAAAATCGCTGTGCCAACAACAAAATAAATAAATAAATAAATAAAAATGAATATAAACATTACATTAAGTGGGGGGCTTCACCCCCACACCCCCCTACTTAAATATACCAACTCCAAGACCACACTACAGTGCGGAAAAAGACAAAGTACTGAAGCGGCCAAGCAAATTCTTTCCTAGGGAAAGAATTTGCTTAATAGCCGCTTCAATATTTTCCATTTTCTGCCTTTTAAGTTCGACCAAGACGCATTAGAAAGAATGTGTCTTCAGTCTTCTAATATCTACCCCAAATTGCAGATGGCCTTAGTTCATTATTAAAAAAAACACCAAAAACAGCGTAAACCAATGACTGATAAACTGTAAAACACCTAATATGCTGTAAGGTACAGAATCCACAGGAGCCACACATGCAAAAGCACACAGTTTATTCCAACATTAAAACACAATTAAAAGCCAGTTCAGTTAAGTGCTTTCATCCACACATCCATGGACTTCATCAGAACAAGTCAATAATGCACTTAAAGCCCTTAAATGCATAATTTTGGCGCCAAAATTGCCAATATGCTGAGAATTTATTTAAACATATATACTCTACTAAAAATCATTGTAATGCAAAAAAGTCACTACATGCAAATCAATTTCTCTATTCCACTGAACACTGTATAAGACAAAAATAACTGTGAAAAATTATAAATGAATTATAAAAATTAATTGAAATGTTTTAAATGTTTTTTTTAAAAGTTCATGAATAATTTTTTAATAATAAGATATGAATGAAGGGAGACCTATGTTGGAATTGGTCAAATCCACAATTCATTCATAAAAGGTGATTGACCATATCCACCTTATACAACAATACAATATTAAAAAACTAAATCTTATGTTGTAATATAGGCTTAATGGTTATATGGTCATTCAACCCTGGTTCATTGGGTGCATCTGTTAATAGCTGCCATTTCACTTCCCATTGTCCTAAAATAGCCTTGTGATTTCCTCCCTGAGATCCAGTGATAACCTGCTCTACTATGGCAAATTTAAAAGTGTATGTCTCATCAAACCTATCTATATGTCTATACAGGGTGTTGCTTTTGTCTTTCCGCCTGATATTATTAAGGTGATCATAAATTCTTTTTTTGAAACACCTCTCTGTTTTTCCTATATAGAAACTTTAACACTTCATACACTTAGCTAAATATATAATATTTTTAGTATTACAATTTCCATATTGGAATGTTATTTTGGTTCTGTTAATATTGTCCAATGTGACCCCTACAACTTCCCATAATGCACTACACTGACTGCAGCTCCCACATGGCATGGTGTGTTGATTCTGCTTCCTTACAGTCCTGTTAATACTCCCTCTCTCAAGTAAGGTCTTCATGTTGTAGCCCATCTTGTAAACAAATACGGGGTGATCTCCCACTATTTCCCTTATGTCGTTGTCAGCCTTAAAACATTCCAATTCCTACTAAGAATTTGTTTAATCTGGTAGGCTTCGGCATTATATTCCAAGATACAAGCCCTTTTGTATGTATCAACTTTGTTATGTGCATTACTCACACTTTCCTTATTAAGTTCAGTCCCTAGGATAGGGGGGTATTCTTTACCCCATTCACCTATTACAAACCTCCTTACATCCTCCATGTACATAGGATAACCCCTAGCCTTAAATAAGGACGTGATGAATTCCATTTCATCTATCATATCAGAATATATGGATGTCATTCTGGCAGCCCTTATAGATTGTCCCTTAAAGATGTTTTTCAACATTTTCCTGAGGTGATTGCTAGTAAATTCCAAATAACTGTTGGAGAAACTACTTTTCCTATATATCTGTGAGTTAAAGTCATGGGGTGTATTTGATATGAAGGTGTCCAAATAAGCAATTCCCTCCAAATTCCAAGAGTATGTGCATTTTAAAAAACTACTAGTATTGTTCAAATATTCAATAAACTCATCAATAATGTCACTAGGGCTGTCCCACAAAATAAACATGTCATCCAGGTATCTTGTATAGTGTCTAATATATTTGTAATAACTACTCTTAAACAGATGGAAGTTTTCCCAATCTAACATAACCAGGTTGGTGAAAATGGGGGCACAAGCAGCCCCCATTGCCACCCCCTGGTTTGTCTGTAAAATTCAGCTTCAAAATAGATGTAGTTATGATTGAGTACTATAGACATTAATTCCATTGTCAGAGTAACCTGATCCCAGTTCAAATCTGAATACTGCCTTATGTTATTACAGAATCCTTCCAGTCCTTGTTCTTTTGGGATGCATGAAAATAAAATAATTACATCCGCAGTGATGTATATCAACCCATCCTTCCATATCTCCTGAGTAAGTTTACTTAAAAATACCCAAGAATCCTTTATTAAGTGTGGTATTTTAATGTAGATATGCTTTAACCGTTTGTCAATGGCAATACCCAAAGGAAAAGTTTTAGATAAGCTTCCTGAGACAATGGGTCGAAACGGTGGATCAACAGTACTTTTGTGAACCTTTGGAATGCCCACAATAGGGCGTTCAACATGTAGAAAGTTGTAAGTGTCCTTAGTGATACAGTTATCTAATAAATACTCTTCAAGGTACATATCTATTTGCCTATAGCCTATGTTGATTTCGTTGATGGAAACTATCTCATAATTCCCTGAATCATGAAGTATCCTGAACATTTTGTTTGTATAATCCATGTTATCATAAAGGACAACACCCCTTCCCTTATCTGGCTTCATGATTCTGATATTGAGGTCAGTCTTATATTGTTCTAAAGTTTTTATTTCTTCTTTTGTTAAGTTACTAGAATTTTTTTTATGTCTTACATCATTTTGTAACTTATATATTTCTTTAGTGACTAATCTCTCATATAAGGCTACACTGGGATGGGTAGGCGGAATATAAGTGCTTCTTTTCTTTAAATCATCATTACTTCCTAATGTAATACTGTTCTGAAATATGAAGGCCAAATTTATCTTCCTGAGAAATATTTTGATCTCAGTTAGACAATCTACTACGCAAAATTTACCTTTAGGAATGTATTTCATTCCATTAGAGAGTAGTTCAAAATGGCTTTCGTTAATAGTCACATTTGTGTAATTGTATATCTTAAAATTATCCAAACAATATACAATACCATCAGTTGTTGATATGGCTGGAAGGTCGTCGTTAGAGATATCTGTGTGCACTGGTATCTCCTGTCCCTTTCCCATTTCTGAGCTGTGTTCTGTCCCTGTTTTCAAGATTGCCTGTTCCGTTTCCATCTCCAGTCCTTCTTCTATCCTGTTTTCTGTTGTTGTTCCCGATCCCTGTGAAAATGTGAATTACTATAACCCACATATTCATCATTGTTATATCTACCATTTCCATTTCCTAGATTTCTCTCTTCACTTCTATTCCCCCCATTCCTGTTTTCCTTCCATGGATAGACTGAATTACATTTATATTGTTCTAAATCTCTTTTTAATTTTTTACATTTTTTAGTGTAAATATCTTCCGCTTTTTTGTATGGCATAGTAAATTGCTTACTGTACAATTTCTCCCACTGCTTAAATAACAGATCATTAATTATTATGTTGTTCAATTTCTCCACTTCATCCATTAATATGCATAATTTTTCATCATTCTTCTTTATAATTAACTTCATAAACTCAAATCCAAATTGGTTAAACAATGTATCAAATTCATCGCATATAGTATCATTCAACACTATCCCCATAGGAACCTTAAAAAAGTGAAGTCCCATAGCGACAACTTTACAAGTCAAACATTTGTTTAAATAAGCATTATTCAATTGCACTCCTTTTATGGCATTATGTTTCTTCCCAAATAAATAAATTAGATCCTTTAGAGTCCCATTGGATATGTCATTACTGTTTAAATCTGAATAAACATTATTATGGTTACTGGATCTCGGGGAGGAAATCACAAGGCTATTTTAGGACAAAGGGAAGTGAAATGGCAGCTATTAACAGATGCATCCAATGAGCCAGGGTTGAATGACCATATAACCATTAAGCCTATATTACAATTTAAGATCTAGTTTTTTAATATTGTATTGTTGTATAAGATGGATATGGTCAATTGCCTTTTATGAATGAATTGTGGATTTGACCAATTCCAACATAGGTCTCCCTTCATCTATATCTTATTAAAAAATTTTTTTATCAACTTTTTTAAAAAAACATTTAAAACATTTCAATTAACTTTTATAATTAATTTATAATTTTTTGCAGTTATTTTTGTCTTAAACAGTGTTCAGTGGAATAGAGAAATTGATTTGTATGTAGTGACTTTTTTGCATTATGATTTTTAGTAGAGTATATATGTTTAAATAAATTCACAGCATATTGGCAATTTTGGCACCAAAATTATGTATCTAAGGGCTTTAAGTGCATGACTGACTTGTTTTGATGAAGTCCACGGATGTGTGGATGAAAGAGCTTAACCGAACTGGCTTTTAATTGCGTTTTAATGTTGGAATAAACTGGGTGCTTCTGCACGAGTGGCTACTGTGGAATCTGTACCTTACAGCTTAATTCATTATTCATACATCATTAATGTAATCATGTTTCATTTTAGCACCAACACTTGGTGTTCATGTCACTTGCTATGCCATTTATTTCCTTCTCACAAATATTTCACCCATTAGTTTTGGGGAATTACAGCACTGGAATGGCAATCAATCTGTTATGTTGGAGTTAAAGTACCCTTGCACTCTAGGAGCCAGAGCAAGAGGTAACTCTTGGTGTATTTGCTTCGTTACAAAAGCTGGACTTAGTATGAGGACTATGCATATATAAGCATGTACTGAGGGACCTCAGTATGTTACAGTGTTCAGGGAGCAGCCCACAGTCATGCAGTCATTGTAGGTGAACAAATGCAATATAGCAGAGGAAAGGGATCTGGGCAGTCACCTCCCCAAAGCTATATTGTACCAAACAATATGAAACAGTAATGGAGAAGGTCAGTAACATGCTGACTTCCAAAGCATTGGAAGTGGATTTCACAGATGTGGTGGCCATCCTTCCATTATCAACGGCATCAGTTAGTACACATTGGAAACACTATATATAATCCTGTAAACATTAAGCAAAATTAGGCTGACAGTAAACGTGCCTTTTGTGGAAGGTTGGGTGCCGGGCTGCCAGCTCGACACTGTAAAACTCCACTGCCAATCATGAGCAGAGAGGTGATCTGCTGTGGCGAGACCTAACTGGGAAAAGCTGAAAGAAGAAGAAGGATGACAGTAAACATGAGATGCAGAGTTACCAACATGGAGAAAGATATGAAACATCAGGGCATATGAGAGTAGACAATCAATGCTGAAAATGCGTACATTATAATACAGAACAGAGAGCAAATATGATTTAGGTATACTACAAAGTATGGAGAATAGTGGAAGGGGTGGCACTGAACAAGAACATGGGGAGGGATGCAGCTGCATTTGAAGTTAGACTTGAGAAAACATTATTTCACATGCAGGTTAGGATGGCCTTAGTGTGTATTATCTTAGGCTTTCATCATGGGATGAATTAATAATTCCTTAGAGGACATCAGTAAAAGGCTAAGGTATTGATAGTGATCTTTACAGAAGTAGTAGCTACAGCACTCACATAGACCCAGGCAATACGTGGTTTGCAGTTAACATCTTCCTACATTCATGTTAACATATTTCACTTCATAGCTGTGCCAGTAAATGTTTTTGTTCACTACAAGTCTAGTGAATAAATTGCTACCAAAATGCTATATAATACATACTATTTTAATAAGATTCCCAGTCATACAGGTTAATTTTCTTTGAGAATTATATTGAATTAGTTCACTTCAACAGCAAATGTCAACAAATGAAGCAAACTAATTATGATTCAAAGGAAAATATATGTATTATGAGAGGAAGTGAGTTGTTTACAACCTTTTATAGTACATTTTTTTAACATAATTTACTAACAATCACAAGACATTCCCATGAAATCTCATAACGCAGGAGTAGGTTATTTGGTTGAAAACTGTGACTTGGAGAGGTTTGGATAAATTCTCAAAATGAGCTTTACTCCATATGGTTATTATTCTGTGGTGAATGTATGTTACTTCCGAGTGTAACAACCACATATTTTTTTTTTTTTTTTTGCTACAGTAATCCCTCTGTAATCATCAAGCATGTCATCTGGCTGATCTGTTAGCCCATTCATTCCCACAGGGATGAAGGGGAAACAGCCCTATAGCCCATTCATTCTATTAGGTTTGAGGGTCAAGCACACCGGTAGCACTCTGTGCCATCATCCGTGTGGGAATCATTGTTTTTATTTATACTCTGACATTTCCCTCTCATGCCCAGTTGGTTTTCCTTTGGTTGGGGCAATAGATGCAGCTTGCACCACGGAACTGTCACTCATTTCTGTCCCTGACCCCTGGGTACAATTTCCATACATGTGGAGTGGGTGTTCCTAGAAACATGCTCCTTCTTGCAGGAGAGGTTCACAAACTCAGCCCCTTTACTCCTCTACTACTCCAATCAGCTCCTTCAGTGGTGGGATTCCTAGTCAAACTTCAATTGGCTTGTTCATAGTCAGGTTTCTGGCCTTCTATACCATGGAGCTGATTGTAGCAGATCAGAAAGTTGAATAAATTAACAGTGAAGAGTGTTAAGTCCCCCCCCCCCCAACAAAAAAATCAACATTTGTGGAGAGTTTGCACTTATAGTCCTTGTTGAGATGCCTTAGATTCTAAAGTGTTGAACAATGTAGTATAACTCTTCACACATTCTGTTTGGGAGATTATATATTACTCTTATGAAGAGAAAATTTAGGTGGTTGAAAATATTTTCATATAAATGGAGCTTTTTTACACAGCATCCATGCTTGACTATCTTGCATAGCTTCTCTGAGATTTCTGCTAAAAGCTATTGGTAGTCACTGGCAATTATTAAAAAAATGAAGGCAAGGGTTGAAATCCTCTCCTCACCCACATATGCAGTGCAGGAAAGGGGTGTTACTGAGTTCTGAGTGGCCATTACACTGAGGATTAACATTCTTAGTCATTGCAAAATGGTTGCAACAATATTTGTAACTGAATAATAATTCTGACATCACAAAATATTGTATCAAGAAAAGTATTTTGTTAATTTCTGACAATAATAGTAGCCAAATGTACCTTAATGTAATGATTTCTATGGTTATTGCATTTGATTTAATTTTTTTCAGTGATTGTATTCTAAACCTGCTTGTATTAAGGTGAAGTAGTTCTGTAAATATTGAGTTGTACCCGTGAGTATGTCTTTTTACATTCACTGCTGCAGTATTCTCCAAGCTAACCAGTAGAGCCAATATAAATTGCCAAATTCCAACTCCACTGTTCTACTGAATGCTTAAAGTATTCAGTAACAATCTAGCGCAATTATTTATATTTATTTATGTTTGTTGACAGGGTTAGTGTGGTGTTCCAAAATGGACTCATTTTAGCTACAGCCCAGGAGTTACAGAACAAAAGAGAAAGGACATGCAAACTAATACAGTGTAGAATTTATAAAAAGTAATACAGTACAGAATGATATTCAGGGTGACATTTAGCAGATAGTAATTAGCTACAATGAATGGGATGTTAATGGGGAAATTATTGTCTCAGTTATGTTAGAGTGTGTGAGGGTGAAGCCAGTGAGGGGTGGTTCTGGATTAGTGGTGGGATGGGAGACGGGATAAATTACAGGGGTATCTAAAGGACTAAGAGTACTAAGTAAGGTAAATGTATATTAGTAGTGAGTGTGTGTTGCGAGGAACTTTTGGCTGATTATGTTATTAGGAGGATTAGTGAAACATGTAAAGGTGGCCCTCTGTGTTAGTTAGATAAAGAGTTTTCATCTGAATGTAGTATATGTGGTTATGTTGGGCAGGTCAGGGAGAAGTGTGTCCTTTAGTCTGAATGCCACAACTGAGAAAGTATGTTCAGTGGAAGACAATGTGTTTCTAGGTCTAAGAACTATTTGAGTGCTATTGGTCTGTGAATTAAGTTGATAGTGGGGTATCTTTGATGGTTATCCTATAGCTGAGGGGTTGGGAATTTCAGTCCGGTGGATAAGGCAGAGTAGAAGGACAACTGCTTTCTCTCTTCTATGGGAAGCCATTTGACTTACTGGAGAGTGAAGTAGTAATGCCCATTTCATGGAGATGGTAGAATAAATGTATGTATATATATATATATATATATATATATATATATATATATATATATATATATATATATATATATCGGGCCGCTGAGGTTTTAGCATAGGAGTAGGCTAGTCATGGCAGGGTAAGTTCAAGCTTGTGTTAGAGGATGCTCTTGCCTATTGCATTCCTTCCTTTTTGAGTGTGGCACTATGAGATTTGGTTGCAGACAAAGGGCATTGGGTGTATTTTTGTCTCAAAGCTGTTAAAGTCTACTGACATGTTTAGGTTTAGATCAAAAGTTACTCCTAGTATTTGAAAGAGGTGAGGTGTAGGCAGGGTATCATATATAAGTAGTGTGGGGAGATTTAGTAGTTTGTTAAGTTTTGGTGGATGGATAAGAAAATTAATTTTGTCTTCTGGAGGTTTCATAGTTTCTTGTGCTGTAGTCATGACTGACGATTATTGGGGGTGAGTTGCAATTCTTGTAGTAGGGTTCTGTGTAGCAGAAGAGTGGAGGAAGACTACATCAGCAATGTATAGGATGATATTGGTTGCTTAAGGCTATTTGTTCTTTGTTTTTAATTACCACATAAATGCATTTGACAAATCATGTCCATTTTTACAACCATCTGAGAAGGTACATCAGAATTTTGTAGTGTATTATAACAACTTGGCATATTATGAGCTCATGTATAGAAAATGTAAATATGTTTTGCAATTTAGTTAGTAAATAGGCAAAACAAACACATGCAGATATAATAATCTGGCACAAGCATCTAATTGTTCTGGGGCTCAGTGAGTAAGTAATACACAAGAGAAGAGAGGATTACCATATGAACAAGTCAGCCAAATGAAGAAATGCCAGGTATATCAGAAGCCATTGGAGGGAGATATGCAATGGCAAGTATTAGACAAAAAGAGGAAACCATGGCAAGCTGATTGCAGTGGGAATATTCCTACCTGGAGTTAGGTTAGACCAGTGTAGAGCACACCTTCTTTCTTGCCCTTCTTTTCCTACTATCTCGTTTTCCTTCTTCACCTCATTTGACTCATAGCTTCCTGTCCTTCACACCCTATGCCTAATAATTGTAGCTACTCTAGGTATTTTGTTCTTTCTATATTCTTTTCTCCATAGAAACATTATATTCTAATGTTAGAATTCTTGAATCACTTCTGATTTTGATTAATTCATTTATGCTACATGTTATATTGACTTGTATCTGTCTGCATGCTTGCACTTATGTTACCACTGTTGCATGATATTGATTAAAGTTTATTTCTTTGGTTGCATTTCTACTGTGATGAGCCTGATGCTGGCTATAGTCGATCAATGCTTTACCTTCATTAACAATTTTAAAATAAATAAATAAATAAAATATCTTTGTAAGTTAAGTACTATACAAAGTCCATGAAACCAGGTAAAATATTGTGACACAGCACAGTCCCCAGTTCTTACCCCCCCATACCTAATGGCCGTGGATACCAAGAAACACTGAACAAATGTCAGTGGGGCTGTGCTTGTAGGAAGAGTGGGTGATCAAAAAGAACATGAAAAGTTTCTAACCTCCGTCATACATTCTTACCTCATATTACTGCTTTATTCCTTCATGGGCTTCCATTCATCTCCTGTATGTGCTCTGAATGATTGAAGTTCCTTACCCAATTAATTCTCATACTTCATTTTGATCAACACGTTTCCAAAAAACTGTTTAACTTCCTCAGAATGCTCAAAAATAATAGTAATAATCTTAGGCCTCCCTTTAAAAATTGCACCTCTTACAGATCACCCCAGGTTTAACTATTTCTGAAAGTTTTTGTTTCATTGTTTGTTAAACTGCTTAATGGACAAATACAAAGTAGATTTTTTTCCAGCCATTTCTGAAGTCACAAAGGCAACATTAAGGATTATCCACATGAATAATTTAGTATAATCACTAAGCATCATGTTTGGAAGGCAGGATGAAATCAGAATGCCTTAAGGAAATCCATATGGAATAGAGAGGAATGCAAAGCCCACACAGCTGTTCAGCTTTCTATAATACACTTCTCCAAAACCCCTCTTCTAAATAGTCTGATTTTCTAGCTTTGAGTTTCTGCTTGATCCCTATTTGTATGTGACTCGGAAATCATTATAGTCTTACTGTACATTTATGACTCCAACTGTTTCTGTTACTGTTTTTTTACTTTAAGCCAGTCAAATAATTTTTCTAGCCATCTCTTTATCCAACCACTCAGCACACACACCTCATGTTTCATTTCTTTGAGATTATTTCTCTCTTTTAGCCAGGGCTGAATCCAGCACAAGGCAACCTAGGCAACTGCCTAGACCCAGTACTGGCTGGAGGCCTAGCCAATAAATAAAAATGTTAAAAAAGCAACTACCAAGTCATTCCATTCCTTGTTGCAAAACTGAACCACTCACTGCATTGCTTATTGACAAGCTACTTCCCAGTGAAGTACCTCTCTCACTGGCTTAGAGTTTGAACAAATAATTGAGATTTCCTGAAGTTCAAATCAGAAACACAGTATTTTTGCTGCTGTGGTATGGTTCTAACAAAAGGATCAATTTTTTTTTGTCTGAACTTCCTTTTGGTCTTTTTTAAAGATTATCTTTCTAGCAACTATACAGGGAATGTTTTGTTTTTTGTACAGCACTATCTTTATCTTTGCAGTCACCAGCACTACAGAGAATCAAGCACACAGTTAGAAGTGTGTGTGTGTGTGTGTGTGTGTGTGTGTGTGTGTGTGTGTGTGTGTGTGTGTGTGTGTGTGTGTGTTTGTGTAATGCCTTTGACAAAATCAAACAGCAGCAATCTTAATCCTCCACACCAACATCTAGTCTGCTTATATGTCTCAAATTTTAGAATGCATCTCTGCTTTTGCCTCATGTGAATGCCTTCACATTGAGCAAGCCACTTAACTAGGCAGTGCTTTGGGGCAACTGGAAATCTGGTCTAGACTCCTCAATGGCCCCCTGCACTATGCCAGCCAGTTATGGTGTACAGGAGGGAAACTGACTGTAGTAAACAGGAGTATCATTGTATGAGCCATGTTCTTTGGTTGTGATCCTCAGTTTCATTCATCTGATGAATGTTGATAGTCTATTATTTAGCTGTGAGTAAATTGGATAACATGAAGTTTTTTAACTATAAATTCATTTTAATTTAGCTTATTTTTTACAGTCACACAGATATGAAATGCCCTATGATTGGGCTACAGCAGTTTATCTAGCACCTAGAATAGATTGGTAAAACTATGTGCTTTTGGGCAACTGGAAATCTGGGCTAGACTCCTCAATGGTCCCCTGCACTATGCCAGCCAGTTATGGTGTACAGGAGGGAAACTGACTGTCGTAAACAGGAGTATCATTGTATGAGCCATGTTCTTTGGTTGTGATCCTCAGTTTCCTTCATCTGATGAATGTTGATAGTCTATTATTTAGCTGTGAGTAAATTGGATAACATGACGTTTTTTAACTATAAATTCATTTTAATTTAACTTATTTTTTACAGTCACACAGATATGAAATGCCCTATGATTGGGCTACAGCAGTTTATCTAGCACCTAGAATAGATTGGTAAAACTATGAGCTGTTAAAGAGCGGTTTCCTTTCATACAAGGTTTAATTCCTTCAGCTTTCATTTGTCTTCTTTTTAACTTTGACCAAGTTATTGCACCAGAGAGTACTCCTGGTCTGCTCCAGAAAAGGGATACTTGTGTCCAACAGGCCGTCTGAGTCTGTTAACAAATGCCTTTACACATTTGCCTTTTGAATTCTTGCACCCTTCACATAGATGTTAATTAGTACTTCACTATATGCTATTTGGTTATGAATATCAGCATGTGTCTTGTAGTTTAATAGGCTGCCAGATGCATTTTCACTAAATACAAGTTTTAAGTAAGAAATATTTACTGGTTCTCATGCTAAGTCTGATTTGTATGTGAAAGTGTTTTGTTTAGAATGTCTGTCAGTGTTTTTTTCTGTAAAATTTGGAATAAACGTTTAAAATAAAATCCAGATCTCTATGATCATTGTAAAAGTAAAGATGAAAATAGTGAGTAAACGGACAGGTTTGAACAGTGTTGATGGTAACTGGGGAGAGACAGCCAAGTAATGGGATATTGGTATGGCTGGCAAGGGACTGACTGACTAATGGGCTCCATTTCTCCATGATCTGGATCCATTGACTCTGGAGGTATATGCTACAAAAGTGCAGCACTGATTTCCAAGGGGAAAACTATTACTGATGACAGAGAAGACATAGGGAGGTCAAAAATGAGATGTCGGTGTCTTGCAAGCATGTAAGCCCACTCAAAAAAACAGTATGTTGCATGCAGTAATATTTCTTACTTTTTTATGACATATGGATTGTTGAACAAAAGCATTTATGTCTTTAATTGTTTTGCTTTATACATTGCACTGAAGAATTAATTAATTCATTAATAGGCCTGAATTGTGTAATATAAAGTCTAAACTGCGGTGGTGGTGCTGCGGTAGCGTTGTCGCCTCACAGCAAGACTTTGTGCTGTTCGATTCTCAGCTAGAGCGTCTTCTGTGTGGAGACATGCGTGAATGGGGCGTACCTTCGTTGAAGGTTGTGCGTCAGGGCTGGCAAACTCAGCACATAACGAACCAACTGCCAATCATTAGCGGACCGGAGTTCCGCTGTGGCGACCCCTAACCGGGAAAAGCCGAAAGACACAAACAAAAGTCTAAACATGTTGCATTTTAGAAGTCTAAACATGTTACACTTTAGTAATATATTTTTGCAGTACCCTTTTTACTGCCTTCAGCAAATGCAAATGGGTTGACATTGGTCATGTCATAAAATCTGCATTATTTGGAATGATGATCATAATTTTCTGATTTTCAGCATTCATTGTATAATCATTGTTGCATGTTAATGTGATACAGTCTTCTCTACAAGATCAGATTGTAAAGGATTTCTGCACTGAATTGAAAATAGCTATCCTGGCAGTTAGCTCAAAGGACTACAGCTCTGACTTGTTAAAAAGCTGCTTCTTGTGGCAAGGGTGCAGGGTTTGAATCTTTCCTTCTTGGAGTACCTACTGTGTGACTGTGAACAAGTTATTTAACTAGAGTGTGCTTTAGAGCAATTTGAAATTGAATGCATTAATACATTTTTAATTTAACTTGTTTTTGTAGGCACAAAGGTATGTTAAATGCACAGTGCTGGGCTATAACAGTTTCTCTGCTACTTAGTTCAGATGAGTAAGGCTAGCAGCTGTTAACGGGCTACTTCTGTAGTGCATGCTTTGAGTCCTTCATCCTTCATTTGTCTGCTGTGAGACTCTGACTAAATCACTTCACCAGACAGTGCTCCTGGATTGACCCTGAAAAGGGACACTTACATCCAGTAGGTGGTTCCAGCCTATTTGCAAATGCATTACGTTTGTCTTTTGAATTCTTGCACCCTTCACATAGCCAATAATTAGCGCTTCACTATATTTTATTTGACTATGAATCCCACCATGTCTCTTGAATTCTAATGAGTTGGCAGATGCATTTTCAATACATGTGAGTTTTAGGGAAGAGATGTTTACTGTTGCTCATGTAAAGTCTGTCTTCAGTGTGAGTCTGTTTTGCTTTGTTTAACAAATGTCTGTCAATTGTTTTACTGTAAAATATGAAATAAAATTTGTAAATTAAATACAAGTCTGTGATTATTGTTAAAGTAAAAAATAAAATAGTAAGCAAGCTGACAGGTTCAAACATTTTTTTTATTTGGGAGATCAACAGAAAGCCTAATAACTGCTTTATAGGTGACAGCTTGGAGTCTGTGCTTATATTCTGATCCTGGTGAGAGTAGGAGCAGAGTGCATTGATTCCTGACTGTTTCTGGTTGGAGAGTGAGTGTCTGTGCTTAATGTACCTGATTGGTCTGGTTGCTATTTGAGGCATCTATCAGAAAAAGGCTACAAGCCTACAGACCCTTGCATCATCTGGGACAAGACTGTGGATCACCAAACAGGCCATGACCTGCTTCTCTTCTTGGGATTAGTGCTAACATTTTGCTTCTGATAAGAGAAGAAGCAAAGGAGTATTGTGTCTCAACAGAGAGAAGCTGTGGTGAGACCAGCATTAGTGGTATCCAGGCAGTAGTCATTCATGCGACTCCCCTCTTTTTATCATTCTTGACAAACTAATTATTTTGTTTTCAGTAAGTACTGCTTGATTTGTTCCTAATTTCAGAATATCTGCCTAAATACTATATCCTTACATTTTCAGGGTCTATGTATTATTTTCCCCTCAAGTGTTTGGCAGTGCTCTGTACAGACTCAGATACCTTGAGTGACATTTTTCCTGTAAAAGCACAATTGAAATTTCTCCAATATCTAGTTGCACAGAGGACAACTAGTTTGCAGTGACAAGCACTGTCCAGATAGTTGCAAACCGTATACTCCCAACAGTGATTGATATTCTCACTCCAACAGTCTAATCAATAAAAAAGGGTCTGTTGCCATGGATATGAACTTTCTTACTGTCTCTGTTACCAGCTTGGTGGAGATGGGCATCTTGAGGCAATGTAGAAATTGCCTCATGTTTACTGACAACCAGTTAATTCTCAAACAAACTGATATATTATGTGAGAGATGTATTTACACAACATCACTGGAGCCAAACCTCTCACATAAAACTACTCCTAATGTCAATAAGGTTGTCAGTAGTACATATGCTGCACCCATCATGCATAATTCAAAGCAGACATATAGACCCACATATACTGAGGCACTTACATGTAACCTTCCTAAACCACAAAGACCTCCTAGACAAAGTACACATAAGAAATACCCTCAGCAGCCCCAAACGCACTCTTTCAAAACAACACCCACAACAACACATAGAGCTACATCTCACAGAGCCTCTACCTCTAAGACCATAAGGCAAGTCACCACACAATCCAACATTCTAGTCATTAGAGACTCCATCATGTGACACACTGTTGTCCCTCTCACCAGGCAGAGTAAGGAGAAAGTTACGGTCAGTTGCTTATCAAGGGCTAGGATCCGCCACATTATGCATGCATTCAGGTCTTTGGACCACAATTATCAATATGCCTCAGTCATAGTCTATGTGGGGGTAAATGACTTGAGACGTACCTCCCTAGACTATATGAAGAAAGACATCATGAAGTTCTCGGGATATGTGTCTCAGGCTGGTATGAGCCTAGCATTGAGCAGCATTTTACCTTCTCCAAGGATGATGCCACAATACGAACAGAAAATGATTGACTTTAATAATTGACTTAATTTCTGGTGTCATTCAAAGGGGATGCATTATTTGTCAGCATGGAAGGAGATGGTCAACAGACCACACTGCTTTGCCAGGGATGGTCTGCACCTCTTTTGTCTAGACTTTTGAATATTAGCTAAAACATTGTCTTCCCCAATAGTGCCTTTTTTAGGTAATGCCAAACTGAAAGTACTTCCAACACAGCAAATCAAAACCAAGAAAATCTAAAGGTATTACTGCTCAATGCTAAGATCCTAAACAAAAAACTCCACTCCCTGGAAGCTCTTTTTACCCTAGAGAATGCTGATGTCTGTGTGGTCTCTGGAGACGTGGCTTAAAGCCGTGGAGTATGCCAACAGTGCAAGGTTATAATGCCTTCCACACATTTAGACCAGCTACTTCACAAGCAGGGACTAAAGGTTGAGGCATCTTTATTTACATAAAAAATAAATATACTTCAAGGCTGGTTAAACAGGACAATGCACTTGAGCTGCTCCAATTTCAAATCACCATAGGTAAAATCCAATACCACTTCCCTGCAAGCTATAGGTCCCCCTCTATGACTCAGGAAACCCATACCATGTATTTAAACTTATTAGAAACACTAACCATCCAACCCAATACCATATTTATGGGTGACTTTAATTACCCCACTATTAACTGAGAATCCTATATGACATCAAACGTACATGCACAGAGATTCCCAGATTTTGTAAACACAAACTCCCTGGACCAGATAGTCAATACACCAACCAGGGGTGCAACCATACTGGATCTGGTCCTCACTAATATGGGAGAGTGCTGCACACCACTTACTGCAATGCCTTCCCTGGTAAGTTCAGACCACAAAATGGTCTCCTTTGAAGTAAAAATAAAACCTGGACCCCCAGCTAAACTGGTAATATTCAGGAACTATTCTAAGGCTAACCTCCTGCTGTTAAGCGAGAACCTGGCAAAATGTCAAGCCCATATAAATCCTGAGAACACTGCTGCCTATGCAGAACTGTTCACAAAAATCCTGTACAAGCATGTTAATAGCTGCATCAAGGCAACTATACCCACTAGGAAGAAGTACAGAACTAACTCAAAAAACAAGCCACCCTGGTGGAATCACAAAATCAGTTGGATGTATAACAAGAGAAAGAAAATCATGGCAAAAATTAGGAGGTGCAGCACCCAGAAGGATAAAAGCACTCTCATCAAACTAAACGAACAACTTAGACTACAAATAAAGTCTACCACAGCCAAATTTGAGGTATGTTTGACCTCCCAGGCCAAAGACAACCACAAAGCATTCTTTAGCTATGTCTGCAACTTCAAAGGCAATACACAATTGTGTGCAGAGCTCATTGTAAATGGAGCCAGCTATACTGAGCCAGAAGATATAGCAAATGTTCTGGCTGATAAATTCAGCTCCAACTTTACTCTTCTCTCTCCCTCAACCTTCCCTCAGGAAATATCATCAAATATAACTCCCCCTGCTATCACTAGGGAACAGGCCCTTAATGCTCTCTCTCTAAGACCAAGAACACTGCATCAATGAGCCCAGGCAATATCCCAGGATGCCTTCTACATAGCAAGAAACATGACCTATCAGGGCCTCTGGAATTACTATTTAACTGTAGCTTCCAAACAGGCTTCATGCCTCATGAATGGAGAGAGGCAACAGTCATCCCTCTGCACAAAGGTGGGTCATCTACAGACCCTGGAAACTGCAGACCCATAAGTCTCACTAGTCTTATATGTAAAGCCATGAAAGAATTATCATGGAGCTGATCAATAGAGATACAGTAAACCTCCAGGCACTGGAACCTACCCAGTTTGGTTTCGTCAAGGGCAGATCATGGCTACTCAACCTGTTGGACTTCTTTGAGAAAGTCACCAAAGCAATGGATGAGGGCAAAATCATTCACACTGCTTACCTTAACCTGACCAAGGCATTTGACACAATACCCCACTTGGGCATTGTTGCCAAACTCAGGAGGTTAGGTACAAACCTGTATGTCACCCAGTGGATAGCCAACTGGCTCACAGACATGACCCAGGAAGTTAGAACTGGGGAGTCCATCTCTAAAAAGAGTCCAGTCACAAGTGGTGTCACTCAGCGATCAGTCCTTGGACCGCTCCTTTTTGGCATTTACTTCTCAGAAGTCAAGGCCAATGTCAGTGGTCTCTGGCTGACTAAATTTGCAGATGATTGCAAATTAGAAGCTGTCATTGAATCTCACATTGACACAAATGTTCTCGAGGAGAGGCTGACACAGACAAACAACTGGTGTCAGAGCCATGGACTAAAACTAAATGCCAAGAAATGCATAATAGTATTCTTTGGGAAGTCATCCATCATCCATCCCTGGTAACTATCAAATTGACAACACACCCCTTAGAGTTGACCCAGTAGTCAGGGATAATAATGTAGCCTTTGATCATCACTTGTCTACAGTGGTGAGGAAATCATTCTATGTTGCACAACTTATAAACAAAGTTATCGCATCTAAGTCCAAGGAAGTCATTGTTCCACTCTATTTGGCATTCATCAGATGTATCATTGAGTACAGTGCTCCCTTTGGTATGTACCTAACCAGGCATATCCAACAAATGGAATGTACACAGTGGTTCATCACTAAAAGGATACAGGGCATAAGTAATATGTCCTATGCAGGCCGTCTCAAGGCCCTATCCCTGTATTCTGTCTCCTACAGACTTTTGAGGGGAGATATATGCTTAGTATACAGGGCATTGTCAGACCCCAGTCTGACGGATGTCCTGCATTTCCACAAAACAAACAGTACCAAAATTACCCATTCTAAAGACTTAAACCTTGGCTGTGATATAAATAGGACCTGCTGGAAGGATAGTTATGTAGCCAAGAGACTACCCAGTCTATGGAACAGGCTCCCCACCCATGTGAAGCAGAGTTCCTCCCAAACCAAATTCAAGTGGAACTTGGACAATTGGATGGGAAACTGGAAATTCATCCCTGGTTTGGCACTCATGTCTCTAATGGACATAGATCACCTATAAATGGTTCATCTCCCAACCCCATGCTTACACTTATCAAGGGTATCAGAACTTGTTAGAGATTTGGGATACATGCCTAGGCTTAAAAAGGCCCTTGTGGTCATTAGCCTAGTAAACACCTATGAACCTAAGAGCCAACCAAGTAATGTGATATTAGTATGGCTGTGGGTGGGAGTGAGAGGGATTTGACCATGAGCCAGCTCTGCTTCTAGCCAATTCTGCCTCCTACCACTCAGCACACACACACACACACACACACACACACACACACACACACACACACACACACACACACACACACACACACACACACACCACTCATACACACACTTTATGTTCACTTCTTTGGTATTATTTTGCTTTTATCTGTAACTACAAAAAGCATTTCTCTGTATTCATATTGTTGAAATGGTAGTATTCTGTCACAAGTCTTAGTCACTAGACGTTACCTCACATTACAGTATTTCTTACTTCATAATCAGGGCTGGTGTTACCATTTTGGGGGCCCCCAGCAGATGTCAAGTGGGGGCCCCCTGAGCACTTCAAGTCTATGCATCACCTTGTCACTGCCACTCTTCCTAAGCAACATTTTAGTTTATACTACAAAGTTTTAGGAGTAGTGCACACAGACTGACCTGTAGCTACAGTACTCTTACCTTACAATTGGACTGTGTACCACACTATGTTGGACCATCTCACAAAGGGATATTTACAGTTATTGGCATTTAGTTGCAACAATGATGCATTGCAGCAACTTTATGCACAGGTCTCGACTTAGATGAAATGACATCCTGGACCTACTCTTTCAGCAAACCCCCCCCCCCCTTACACACACACACACACACACACACACACACACACACACATACACACATACTCTCCAGTCTTCCCCTGTTTTTCCTCCCATCTTGGGCTCCCTATACTATGCACACTACTTTTTTCTTCCTTTTCTCTCATTTTGCCTTACTCTTCAGCTTTTTCAAGAAGCCATAACCCCCTATATGCTCTGAAGTGTGTGGTAAAGATTTTTTTTCTTTTTATACAATCTTTTCAACCAATGATGACTTAAACAGAAATTATGACTGAGGAAATAAATTGTGTTGTTGTACAGCTTTAGTTTTCCTTGCATCCCTTCAACACATCTTTTCTGACCAAGACAGCACAATAATAACCATTTAGGAAATAACTCAAATATGCCAGGGCCCAAGAAGCCATGAGGTTAAAGATGTTCTGGGATGTATTTTAGAGCATTTTCCCAGCCTTTTAATCCAGTGGTGACCGAAATAAAAAAATATGAATAAGAAAAGAATTTCAGTCTTCTTTTTTTTTCCTTCAAGAAAAACATAAGTTGTACCCAAGACTTAATGTTCAAAGATGACAAAATTGTGGCAACAAAAAAACTAACAAGCTAGTTGTTATCTGGATACACAAGTCCTACCTGACAATTGCCTGCCTCTCCCTAACCCCCCCCTCAAAAAAAAAAAAGACTGCCTAAGCGTCGCTCTGGTGTTAGGCTGGGGTGAAAGCATAGGTTCAAACTGCCACAGTCATGTATTTCAAGTGACTATAGGCATACATATACATAGCATGTCTCCTCACTCCTCAACCCAAACTGTCAAAGGCAGCTACCTGTATGCATTCCTGAAGTGTGATTGTGAGGAAAGTGAAACAATGACTGCAGTAATGTATTCTACTGTGTTGTTCCTAGACAGTACCCTGCCCCTACACAAGCCGCAGTAACCTTCTTTGTACACCTCTGAGGTCTGTGAGGAAAGTAAAATAAAATAATGGCCACACTGTCCTGAGCCCAAACACACGCTATAATGACCTCATGTACACACCTCTAAGGTTTGACTGTGATGAAAATTAAAGAAGTAATAACCACACAACCCCCCCACACACACACACAAAACATACAGCAGCTTCCTGTACACACATATCCAAGCAGGACTGGTGGCAATATCTAGCCTGTTCAGGTTAAAAAGCTTAATCAGAAAATTAATACATTTTTTTCTAATTTTTCCCCAACTTGCAACAGCTTTTGTGGCATCCTACAAAGTCAAGGATGATTAAGTGAACCCCCTGTATCCATTTATATAATCTGAGGAGTGGGGGCTCCCAGATTCTTAGAAGATCTAAGTGTCTAAATGTTCTATGACATATTTTATGCCTCGCTTTTGAAATATAATTACTTGATACCCAGAAGAATAATGTATGTGTCCTGGCATTACTGGGTGTGTGAACACAGATAAAAATCACCAATACTTTTAAACACACACACACACACACACACACACACACACACACACACACACACACACACACACACACACACACACACACACATAAGCCATAGCAATACTAGTTTTGTACCACTGGCACTGGCATACCAGATCAGTGACTGCTGTTTAGCAGTTAAACACCAGGTGTAAGTCACTTTTATTTATCACAATGAGGAGCAATGCAAACCTGTCACTATCCCTGATTTCACAGACCTTCCCTGATTTTGCTCATAATTTTGCTCTGTCCTTCATAAAAAGTTTGATTTGTTTGTGAATCATTCAGGACTATGGACAGTCAATAAATCCAGACATCAGATTTATACTTATTGAGCAAAAAATGCATGTTGATGCAAAATGTGTTATTCTATTAACTTTTTAATTGAATTAGAATAATATTTAAAACGTCCCTCATTTTGAGCCTTTATTCTGCTATTATTGGTATTGCACTGAACTCTTCAGCAAAGACATTGGGAGTTATTGTATCTGCTCTTCTGCCAGTATTTATAAAACTCCCTGTATGAGAAAACCATCCCTGAAGATCAGAAGCATGAACTGTTCTTAAACTCCAAGCTATGCATTCAGATCAGTCACGCTGGGATGATGATCTCTCTAGTGCTTACCAATGGTCATTACCAGCTTTATTCTAACAGAGTCATATCACAGCCCTGTTCAGGTTAAACAGCCTAATCAGGAAATTAATACATTTATTTTCTGCTCATTTTTTCCCAGTCAGCTGCAGCTTTTATGGGGCCCCCACGCAGTCAAGAATGATTGAGGGAGCCCTTGCAGCCATGGGTATTGCAGGTATCTAAAGCTGGATATGTTGTTAATTTTAGTGGAGAGAATGTCTAACAGCAGGGTTTAACTAAGCCAGGGGCACTATGTCAGTGGTAAAATATTTAATGGAATTGTGAAAGCTGTTGCTTGATAAAACACTGTTACTATAACCAGCAATATTTTTGAATTTTAAAGGAGATATAAATAAGAGTTAACACCCACCTAGTTTATTAAAAATGCAAGAATCATGTAGTAGCATTTGTTGTTTCGACAGGCATGTTACAAAATATCAAGATAAGATAACTTGCAGTGGTTGGGGGCCCCCCAGGAACAGGGGGACAGGGGGCCCCCAACGACCACAGGGTTAGCTGGTGCCTAAAGCCGGCTATGTTTATAAATGTTTTCTTTTTACTAATATTTATGCTGAAACTATTTAAGACTGACTATTCCAAAAGTATTTATTATAATTATATTTATTAGTCACCAGTTGTAAAACCCATGTTAGCAAGACAAGCAAAGGAAAACACAGTACCTCTGTTTCAGTCTTCAAATTAAAGCTGGTTTTATTTTTTGAGACAGCAACCTAAGTGGTAGACATAACCTGATGGTTAATCCAACCAAATTTGGATTGAAAACCACATCATGAATTCAGCAATAACTATTGACTACTATGAGGACATGAGAAGCTAACACTGTGAGCCATACAAGAGGTGTGAAGCTGCAGTTAATAATAACACTGTACTAGCCAGTAGTGCAGTGTATGATGGAAAGTGCTGCCTGCCTCTCTAATGAGGCTTACATGCCAGGGAGCAAGATTATGAGTAGGAAAATGGCTTGTACTGTGCAGTAGTGTCTCAGGCAAATCCCTAGGCCACATAATGCATAATAACCCTGTCCAAGCCTCGTGTGGGGCCTCCTGAGGGAGCAGGGCTCTATTGGGCCAAATAAGTCTAACTGACCTAAAGCTGGTCATGTCTACAACTGCCCTATTCATCCTGGCTTGCCCCTGGTGTTTTTAAGTGTTCCTTCTTGCAATACCCAGTTCAGGTGTATTGCTATCTATTACATCTGAAGTAAGACAACCAAGATGTATTTTCAATAAAGTGAAATTGATTTATGGAGCAGGTTTGACTAACTTGCTTATTGCACAGTGTCTTGAGAAACTTCCTGAATTGAGGAAATACAGGGAAATGCTAGCCTTTAATGTACTGATACATTTGTACTGCAACTATGATGCTAGATGATGTGATATGCAGAAATATGTTGAGTTCATCTCTCTGTACTCTTTTTCTAATCGACTTCTCTGTGAGGATCCTTGTCTAGCCTTTCAAGCCATGAAAAATGTGATCCTCCTTGATTTCCTATAATTTTGCAGAAAAAAATCGTTCCTAAAAAACTCTTTAAAGTAACTAAACCTTCACTAACAGATTAACAAGATACGATGGTGTGACAGAGGCATATCCTAATGCATTCCCACCTCTGGAACAAACTTCTTTTACATATCAAGCAGAGTTACTACCCTTGCCACATTCAGGGTAAGCCTAACTAAATAGACAGGCAGCTTCACCTTCTCCCCCAAATCATCTTATGAACTCATATAGTTGAGGGAAATTTTGAATATGGTTTATTAGCTAAGCTTGTAATGGTCTGTAGACCAACTGCCTAGTACTAACCTATCAACCTAAAAAAACTACCAGTAGTTCACTAGCGCTCCGGAGCAAGCTGAGAATGCATGTACACCAAGTACTTATCTTTTGGTTGTTTTGTTGTACGTTTGGTGTTTGATGTGGCCTAGTGGTGCTTATGTGTTTGAATCATTCATGATAGAGATAGCTTGGATTTGTGTAATGTTTTTCATACTCCCTGCATCCAGAAGTATTTCATAAAGCAGTAACATGGCTACTGATAGTTCAGAATTGCACTGTGCAGTACACTTTGAGTTTAAATTGCAATATCGTATGCAGTATATTTAAGCTGATTAACAAACCAGCAAACTAAGTAACATCTTGGAAGGGCACTTAACTGAATTCTTTATTCATGATCATTGTGCGCTATATAATTTTGCAAACAATTACTTAGTTACTAATAATACAATAAGGCTTCAAACTGGATTAATCCAGAGCTTTAGATCTCAACTGTGATGTTGGATGTTTTTTTAAACAAATGAACTAGATTTTAATAGTACTCTGAAAAAGAGCTATTACAGTTACATAGTAATATTTCTGTTTATATACAGTGTATATCAAAATAAGTTACGACGCAGTTACAATTAATATTGGTATGCAACTCAAAGGAAGTTAGTTTATAGCTTATATTTCACAGAAACCATATTTCACCAATTAATTTAGAACACACTGAGTTAATTACTGTAAGATCTGTGATAACTACAGAAAAGTTAATTAAACCTAAACAAAAAGCTATTCTGAAAAAAATGTCATCCTTACAAAACCTAGCACACATTGTCAGCAAATCTGTTAATACAGGCTCTACAGATTTGAAACTATGCATAAATTGGTGGTTAATGTTAGGAACACTTTCCAGACAAATTTGCTTACATTAATCTAGTACTTGTAGGTTTCAAACATCGATCTATGCATAAACTTGCTTCAGGGGCTTTAAGTAAAGAAATACAGCTTCTTGATGGAAGTGTCTGACAAATGAGAGGTGGCATGCTGTATACTGTACTGTAATAATAATAATAATAATAATAAACATGCACATTTTGTTCTTAATCTTTGAACTGATTTTTTTATACTTGTGTAATATAGTTATGTATAAATCCTGTTTCTAGACTTGAATGACATCCATTGGAAGGGACTGCTATCTTAGAATATCCTTGGTTATATTTCCATTGGATTTTGGAGGTGATGTATTGGGATAGTTGATTACAACAGCTTTTGATGATCCCTTTCTTTGTCACTGGCTATAGATGTGCAGTTTGGGAGATTAACGCACAAACCTCACAAGAGGATGCCTTTCACAAAAAAAGACAATATAGGACAATTTAGAACTTTTAAGGTATATTTTGAAATGTTAGGGAATTGTTTCTGGCCGACAACCATTTAGGCTGATCTTGTTTGCAGAAATATACATTTCTAAATTTGAATTTTCTTTGGAATTATAAAGCTCGTATTAGCAAATCAGAGTCTCAAGTCAAAGAATGATAAAACTCTTTTTATGGGTAAACAACATATCTCAAAACATTACATACAGAATATGAGTGTCACTTTGTTTAGATATGAGTAGGTTTTCAGCCCTTCTTAGCAGTATATTATTTCCAACATAGGTTCATAGGTTCATAGGTGTGTGGTAGGTTAATGGCCCTGGAGCCTTTACAAGCCTAGCCCATAGGATTACCCTGGCATCATGCCACCCGACCATAGTTTTCAGTGCCTCTGTCGAGTAGAGCCATTGGAGTGACCCCAGGGGTGAATTTTCTATTTCCCATTCACTCATCAAGATTTCTCTTGAAGAGGGCCAGTGAGGTGCTTTGTTTGACATGTATGGGAAGTCTATTCCATAGCATGGGCAGTCTCTGGGTTATGAATCTGTCCCTCCAGCATGTTCTGTTGATTGTGGTAATGAGGTTGAGATTGCTGGAGCGTGTGGTATGGAGGGATTGGGATTTCTTTAGATGTAGCATTTCTAACAGAGCTGGGTTAGACATGGCTTTATAAGTCAAGCAGAGATCGCCTCTAAGTAGGTGAAATGAGACAGAGAATAGTTGGAGTTTTTTGAGTCTGTCCCTATAGGACAAGTGTTTAAGGCCTAGGATCCTCTTTGTGAGGTACATTTGTGGCCTGTCCAGTTGTTGCAGGTGTCTAGTAAGGTACATGCCAAATGGGTCATTGTAGTCGATGATTGGCCTAATGAGGGAAGAGTAGAGGGAGACAATGACCTCTTTATTCCTGGATGCAAAACCCTTAGTAATGAGCTGTGCCACATAGAAGGACTTTCTGACCACAGTGGCAGTGTGGTGGTCAAAAGAGAGGTTGCTGTCAACCTGTGTTTCCAGATCTCTTATAACACCTTCTGTGTTCAATGGACTATCATCGATGTGGTAGTTCATGGGAACTGGGAACCCAGGAGTTTTTCTATGATTCTTGAGTGGGGAATGGTATCAAAGGCCTTGGCCAGATCAAGGTAGGCTGTATGAACGACCTTGCCTTCACCCATAGCTCTGGTGACTGACTCAAAGAAGTTGACCAAGTTCAGCAGGCATGATCTACCCTTCACAAAAACCAAACTGTGTGGGATCCAGAGTTTGGAGATTTCCTATAGCCTTGTTTATTAGGTCCATGATGATGCGTTCCATAGCTTTGCATATCAGACTTGTCAGTCTAATGGGGAGATAGTTCCCAGGGTCTGCAGTCTCCCCTCCTTTGTGGAGAGGGATGACTATAGCAATGCGCCATTTGGTAGGGACAAAGCCTGAGGTGAGGCTGTGATTGAACAGAGCACACAGATGAGGTGCCAGTTCACTCTGTAGTTCATGTAGAACACAGCCAGGGATATTGTCAGGTCTCATAGAAGCTGTATTCTTGGCCTTGGACAGTGCTGTTTTAACCTGTGCAGCAGTAATACTGGGTGCCTGGCAATCTACTGGTATTGTGATTGGTCCTTTGGGGGAGGGGTAAAGTTGGCACTGAATCTGTTGCCAGTATATTGGAAATATCTGTTGTCTTGGTATAGGAGATACCATTGTGCAGCAGCTCAGAGGAAATCTGGGTATTGGTGTGGAGGTTCTTTACATAACTATAGAAGGTCTTGTGGTTGTCTTTACTATCTGCTGCAATTCTGTTTTCATAACTAGCTTTAGAGGATTTGATGAGGGATCTCAACTTTTTGATAAGGGAGTTTTTCCAGTCTTGGGACTTCACCTTATTCCGCATCAGTTTCCTCCTTCTGTTGTAGAGATTGTTTATGGCAGGGGACCACCAGACTGACTTCCTTTTTTTGGAGGAGAGCGTCTTGGTTCTATTGGGTATGGTGAAATCTATGCATTTGTGTACGTGTTCGTATGGTGCATTGGTGTATGATTTGGCTGTTATGCAACTATTATCCATTTGCAAGGGTGCCGTGAAGTTAGCTACCTCTGTTCTTAGGAGCCCAAAGTTAGCTTTGGAGAAGTTTTTCATGGTGATTACCTTTGTGAGGGGGGGGGGGGGATTTCCAAGGTGATTAGTTTGTGGTCGGATTTAACCAAGAAGGGGTTGACTATTAGTGTAGAGCAATGGTCACCCATGTTAGTAATGACTAGGTCAAGGATATTGCTACCTCTAGTGGGGGTAAGAATGAGCTGGTCCATTGCATTGGAATTAATGAATTCCAGGAAATGTTGGGCAAGTGTATTGGTACATGAGTAGTTTTCCCAGTTAATGGAGAGATACTTGAAGTTGCCCAGTATGAGTGTGTTAGGTTGGACCCTAATATTCTCCAGGGTGCTTAGGAATGTGGAGTGAGTGTCTTGGGACATGGTTGGAGACCTATAACAGGCTATGACTTGAATTGCTGTCTTACCCAATGTTAGCTGCACCCGAAGTATTTCTAATGCATTATGTTGGGCTACCAGTCTGGAGGTGGGCGCATCCTTTATGAATATGGACACACTGTCAAAGTAACTGTCAAAGTACTCTAATTGTGATATTGTATAGTATGTGATGTACTAGGCCAGTTATGTAGAATTAAATCACACAATGTTTCAGAAAGAAGTGAAATGACATCATATGGATGCTAAGACATGAGTTGCAACATCAGTTGTAATTTGTGTATAAATAATGTTTTTACAACAACTTGTCCTATACATTAATTCCACAATAGCATTAAAACAAGTAAACTTGACTATAGTTTTGCAGGAGGTAAGCTGTCCTGTACCCCCAGTGCTGGAGGGATATGTTTTCTACAGAATAGAAATGAGAAGGCATACTATGTCAGAGAAGACGAAATGTTTGATTTTACGTAAAAAACAGATATTTTCTTTTCTCCAAGTCTATGTGCCATTTGAGTGGGAACATTTAAATAGGCTTCGTGAGTGGGTTACAACCCCCAGATAGGGTCTATGGGGGTTGCTGCCCTGCAAATACGCCTACATTTAAGAGTTTATTTTATGACATCTTCCCCCTACTAGCCCCCAGACTATTCAAAGATGCACCAACATGCAGCCTTAGAAATCTTAACCATTCACATGCTCTCCTGTAAACCCCCCAGTCTAGGCTTCACTGCACAGATCATGCTTTCTCAAGCCTTGGTCTCAAACTCTGGTTTAAGTCATCATTGGTTGAATCTCTTCCTTCTTCTCTTGAAGCTTACTCTTTTCTCATTTTCCAATCAGAAATAAAAGCACATTTCAACTTTAGGAAAAGGCATCTGCTACTTCTCTGGATTATAACGTAACCTCTT
This sequence comes from Protopterus annectens, assembly GCF_019279795.1. Taxonomy (NCBI): domain Eukaryota; kingdom Metazoa; phylum Chordata; order Ceratodontiformes; family Protopteridae; genus Protopterus; species Protopterus annectens. Next base: position 481,229,746 of record NC_056737.1, on the reverse strand, counting down.
CATAGCCTTCTTCCCTCTACGTATCGTGCTCTGACTCTACTTTTGATTGTGATTCTTTCAGAATGCCAACTCTGTATATAATGCAAGTATATACTGAGTTTTGTCAGTCCCTCTGTATATAATGTCATTCACATATTGCCTTTATACCTTCAAGCCAAATATTTTTAATTTGTTTATAATATTTGTTCAATTTGTATATAATATATGTATATATTCCATTTTCTCATTTATTCTGTGTACAGTGTCATGTATCTGTTGTGTTTATGCAGGGCTGAGACTGAAATAGGTCCAATGGGATCAGTGCTCTACCACAGTTAACAAATTTAAAATAAATAAAAGAAATATTTATACTATGTTAATGTGTATTTTTGAAGTTGTTTAGGATACTAATGATGTCAGTATTTACAATGTCGAGCAGATTTATGTCATGACTCTAAAGCAGACCACCTAATGCCTATATGTAAATGCAGTCCCACTTCCCTGCCTAGGATCATTCAGCAGGCATGAAGTCACAGCTGCAGAGCATTGCATTCTGGAATTCTGGATGATACAGATAGTTGGTATATCAGCTCGTTTGGATATGCTACTGAATACCATGACACAAACTATGTTTAAATAGGCAAAGTACTGAGTTTTTATCTGTTCAGATATAACTCACATAACTTGTTGCTTTACCAAGAATGAAAACTTATTGTTAACATCTGAATTATATTATTGTTAAACCAGTTCAAATATTCTGCCATACACAGCAGCAGTGTCAGACACTCAGATTCATGGCTTAAATGCATAAGACTTAAAAAATATCCAGAGCAGCAAGGCACAGAAGCACATCAAAGAAACATCAATAGTGTTGAATGAGCTTACATTTGTTAAATCACATTACAGCATGCTCTTTATCAATTTTTATGTAGGTGTCATTATTATTAAGTAGTCTGAAATCTGCTCTCAGATAATACTTCTGCATTGCAACTACTGCTACTCCCTTGTCAAATTTTTTAATCATTAAACTTTGTGTCTTATGTAACATAGCCAAAGCCTGTCTTTCAGTACTACTTAATGTATAAAGTTTAATAACTTACCTTTATGCATAACCTCCACATAGCTATGTTTCGTTTATTAATGAGAATCGATTTTCATCAAGGACACATTTTTAGTCGGAAGAAGGACATCAGAAATGAAAAGCATGCCACAGTTAAAAAGTGTGTGTAGTCCAGTGGTTCTGAAAGTGATGATGATGGTATGAAAACTAAAAAGAAAAATGTGTCTTTAAGCACATCTTTTGTTATTACTGGTTTGGATACCATAGCCTCTGGAAGTAATTTTGTTGCATCTGAAAATAAATTGCACTTGTTAATCTTACTGATGATTTAATGGCTGTGTTGGGGATTAACAAACATGTTATTTTAATGATGTTAATGGTGAAGATGTTCATGATAATGTATACAAAGGTACCAGTGACAGTAGTAATATTAACAGTAATAGTAATAATTGGACAGTAAATATGTCATATGACACTGATTGCAATAGGCTTACCCAGTTTCTTAATGAGCAGGAACGCTCAAACAATATCAGGAATGCTGGGTTGCTAAATTTTTTAGGGTCAATCAGCTTTCTAAACCTGCAAGAAATTGTCAAGATAGGACCAAAAATCACTAAGGAAATATTGTTATGTGAATACTCATGAAAGCAACCAGAGAGAAGGTTAGTACAAAATGAAGGGTGGTGGTATGGGGGTACAGAAAAGATCCCAAGTAGCAGACTAACAGGAGGTTGTGTTGAACATATAAATAAATGAGGTTAACATTTCTAGTTATGAATTAATGGCAGCTGAATTACAATTGCTGTCCAATGGGTTGAATTTTGTAACTAGCACTAAAATTGACATATCTAATTTCATTTTGGATTTTCAGTATTTTGGAAGGAATATTAATTTGTCAGCTTTGCTTCCTAATAAAGAGAGATATGTCTCCAATAACTTGCCTTGCCTCATACCAAGACTGTCTTCTACCCCCCCCCTCCACCCAACTTTAGCTCTATTTCAGCACATATGCGATCATGAAATTATACACATCAGCTCCAGATCATTTAAGGAGTGGTAAAAAACAAACTTTGGATATAATAGCTTAGAGACAAAATTTAGTGATTAAAACATTGGGAGCAGTAGTATTTGTGAGGATTATTATATGACTGAAGTATTCAGACCTTTTCCAACTAGTTTAAAATAGTAACACCTGTGTAGAAGTTAATAACATGCATGTGTGCTGTATTGTGTTTTAATAAGTCTAAGTTCATTTAATAATACTGCCATTTCTTTGTGCTGCTTCTGTTGCTTGCTGCTTTGGATTTTTTTTTTTACATTTTATCTTTACATCTGCTTTCCTTTTAAGCCACCATTGCTGGCAGTGCTGTTTTGCATTTGTATTTTGTTTTCTGTAATGACTTAAATTCATGTTGACACGTCCCTTTCAAAATTCAAGTCTGGGCAAACACATGGAATGTGACAGCAACAAGTGACTGCAGAACAAACCAACCCAGTAAAAATGGTTTCTTTTTTCTGTCAGTAGTTAAACAGGGTTAGTAAAACGCATTTTATAATTTCTGCCAGTCTTTTAAATGTTTCTTTTCCCTGGCTAGTAATTGGTTTAGTAGTGCTACTACCTCACAGCACTTGGTTTGTGTTTTTCAGTTTTTCTGTTTTTTTTTTAAACGTTGGGTTCTTTTTTCCTGTGTGCCATGGAGTCAGGTTTAGTCTTCTGGTTTGGCTTTTAATTGAGATGTCTACTGTGTGGAGAATGCATACATGAATTCGTTGTACTCATGTGGGATGTCATAGAGGTTTGCTCCTATATTATAAAAGCTTGCAGCTAAGTGAACTAGCAATGTTCAGCTTTCTTCTAGGTATGTATGTAGGGCTTGTGTGTGTGTGTGTGTGTGTGTGTGTGTGTGTGTGTGTGTGTGTGTGTGTGTGTGTGTGTGTGTATGTGTGTGTGCGCGCGCCTGTGTGTGTGTATATGTGTATATGCATATCATTTGATGGAAAGAAATCCAATCCAAGATTATTTCCTGCCTTTTTCTCAGGCTTTCCCTGAAAACAGGCTGACCTGACTGACCTGGACAACAACATATAAACCTTAAATATATTCAGTCTACTCCTTCTGCTTGCCAGGATAATCTTTGGCTTACTATTGACCCTGAATACCATAATGTGGTCATTGTAAATTAATGAATTAATTACTTTTCTTGTGCTATAAGAATTATTAGTAAATCTACCTGGATATTAGTTTTTTTTTAAAACAAGAAACATCGTTATTAATTTATCACATATGACATAGGCAATCATACATTTATATAAATTAAAACAAACCATATTGATTTAATTTTAGTTGTAAACATTATACATCACTTATAATCTATCCAGACATTGTCAGTCGAGCATTATATAACTTATTCACATTCTGACTTCTTTTAGACCTCGTTCCTACTCTGCATGTATTATTCCCACAATTGCCATTTTTCTATGTAATTTGCTCCTACCCTTTTCTAAAGATCAAAATTTCAGTTGTTTTATCTCTTTAACTAAATTCACTACTTCTAGTAAAGTTGGTCTAGACTTTGATTTCCATTTTCTAGCATTTGCTTTTTTGACAACCACCATAATTAGACTCAGCAAGGCCTTACTATGTCTAGGCAATTATGATTCTGTATCATAGATAAGAAAAAGCATTTCCTTGGTTACATCAATTTGCTTGCCCAGTATTTCTTGACAGAGGAGTCTGCAGGGACTCTTTAAAGTTTGTCAAGTCATTACACTCCCAGAAAATACGTTCCCAATTATCTCTTTCTTCCCCATCACACCTCCAAGATTTGCTGTCTAGCTGAGGAAAATTCTTTGGAGTCTACTTTGGGTATAAAAATGCACATGCAAACACTTCCAAGCAAATATCCTAAATCTTCTAGACTTTGTTGCATATTTAGGAGACATGCCAAAATTGAAAGATATGGATCAATCTGGTTTTGTGGAGGGGAGGCAAACATATCCCCTGATTGTTTCTTTGTGAATTGCTTCTCCAGTGTTTCTTCCCAATCCCTTTTAACCTCCTCTGATTGATTTGTATAGCTAGCATGCAATATTTTGTATGCTCTATTAATTATTTATTTTCTAACAGCAGCTTCTATTCCAGAGTCTAAAAAAACTCTACCAGTGCTGGTCTTTCACTTAGGGACCCCCTATTTCTTTCTCTTTGCCTATACTCTGCTATCAGTACTTGATAGGGAAGGGAATCTCTAGCCTGAAGTCCAAATAAATTATTGGCCTCTTCCCATTCTACTACCTTTCCTTCTCTAATTATTTGCTCCCAATGCCTTGGTTCTTTCGCTAGCTTTCTCCAATAAATTCCAGCCCCCTCTTGACTATTGTCTGCATCCCTAATTGCAGTCATCCCTATTGGCAGAATATCCTTTCTCCATCCCTGTGTTGCCTTAGTTTTTAAAATACTTTCTGCTACTTTATGAATATAATATTTGTATGGTTATTGTTATTATCCTTAAGGATCTGCATCCAAAATCCCAGTCTCTCCTTGTTTTGTGAGCTTTCACCCATTTCATTATCATCCCTTTCCACTTTGTCTTATAGGTTTTTGCTTGGTCTATCTATATGAACCTTAACTGTGAAGCTCTGAAATATCCCTTCAAATCGGGTAATCCCAAACTGCCTTGTTCAGTTCGAAGAATCAGTTTATCCCACTTGACTTTTACCATCTTCCCCTCCTAGATAAAATCCTTCAGGTCTTTATTAATTGCTATTCACAACTTCTCTTTGGGTTGATAAAAATATGCCTGACCTGTATATAAAACTAAGGGACTAGTTTTAACTGTTGTATCTTGCTATCCATATCCATATAACAGAGCTCCCAGTTTCTCAGTTTTTGTATTATCTTTTGTTTGGTCTCTTCCCACATATCCTTAGCTACCACACCAGAATCCTTTTTAATCCATACTCCTAAGTACTTCATTTTATCATGTCCCTATAAATATGGATATTGCTGAAGCAAGTTGTGTGTTGTGTTGGTACATAATTTACAGCTGTTGCCTCTGTTTTAGCTTCATTAATTGTGTATCCTGAAAAGAAAGTGCCTCAAAATGTTCCACAACACTGAAATGTCCTTTTCTGTTTTTATGAGGCATAAAATAATTACATCTGCAAATAGAGCCAGCTTTTCTTGACTACCATACCAATTATATTCTTGAATTTTCTAAGTGTCTTATTTTATTTGCCAGAAGTTCTAAATATAGTACAAATAACAAAGGGGAAAGAGGACACCCCTACCTAGTTCCTGTGCTCAAATAGAAATTATCAGAGAGAAACCCACCTAGTTTAATTTTCACCTCCAATCCCTTATATATTCTCCTAATCAACCTTATAAGTTTATCAGGGAATGAAAATGATTCCATTGTCCTGCTCATAAACTACTCTGTAAATGCTTGCTCTTCATCAAGACCCACAAACAACAGTGGTATTTTCTTACATTCAGCTTCACTCTGGATCATCAATGTTTGCCTCCCCTCCACAAAACCAGATTGATCCATATCTTTCAATTCTGGCATCACTTTTGCCATTCTTTTAGCCATTATAGACATAAACACTTTATAATCATTGTTTAGGATTGAAATGTGCCTGTATGAAGTTGGATCTGATGGATATTTACCCTGTTTAGGTACTACATCTACAACAGCTTTAATCCAGGATGCTGGTGCTTCTCCTCCTCCTAAAATACTGTTAAACAAAACCTTCCAGATCTTTATCAGTTTTTTCCTTCCTAGCTTCCAAGCCTCCACAGGAATACCATTGATTCCTGGGGACTTTCCTGTAGATTGGTTATACATCACCATTTTTATCTGATCTCCTCCTATCCTGTTAGTAGTTGATCCTCATCTACCTTTAACCTCCTTGACATATTTAATTCTAACATAAACATTTCCATGTGTACCTTTTCTTGATGTCCATATTTCTCTGCTTTATACAGACTTTCATAAAATTTCTGAAATATTTTTAGTACCTCTACAGGATCTCTTGTTACTTCCTTGTTAGAAGCTCCCTAAGCTTGGTGACAACCCTTTCTACTTTCTGTTGCCTGAGTCATTGCTCTAAAAATTGTTGTGCTCTGGCATTATTATTAAAAACAGTTGCTGAACAGCAATCTTTCTATTTCATATTATCAAGGTAATTCTTTATTTTCTGCTTAGCATTCTGCAGTTGTTCCTCTTCTTATTCTGAGATTCCCTCTGTTCTGCAATACTTTAACATTTGTCAGTCCCTTTAAATAATTCTTATTAATTCTTAACCACATATCTCTTTCTTTTGTTCCCAGCCTATTTTAAACTCCACTTTAATTTTATCCTACTCTCTAGCAATATTTTCAGAAAAAAATATATATCTTCTCTAATAACTTCTGAATCATTTCCACTACCCATTCCTTAAATTCCCTACTTTTCAACAGATAGGTGGGAAAGTGCCAGTGTCTCATTTTTTATTTCATTACCCTGTGTTTTTATTTTAATTACTATTGGTGTGTGATCTCAAATAGTTATTGGATGCTTTCAATTAAATGCACATGTTCCTATGAAATTTAAGTTCTGTCTAGCCTAGCCAAGTTTTTGTATCTTGGGGAATAATAAGTAAATTCACACCAAACTCCTACTTCTGAATTTACATCCTCCATGCCAAATATTTTCATAAATCTCTTCAAAATGCCACCCTCCTTTGTTATATTTTCCCTTCTGGATCCCCAGACACATCTCTGCAAGTCAAATTCCAGTCCCCAACTATAAGTAATATTCCCTGCTGAAAACTGACTATTTCTCACAGAATTTCCTTAATTTCATTATAGCAGTTTTAGATGGTATATAAATATGTCAGTATAATCCTCCTTCCTTGCCAGTAGCCCCTTAGTACGACAAATTTACTACTATTATCTTTGTTTTCTCTTTTATCACTATCAGTGCTCCTCTTTTCCTTTGTCCCAGGTATTTCTCTGAATAACCATCCTGAAAACTTTTCTTTATGAAATTCAAATGTTAGTTCTTTCTAAATGTGTATCCTGTAGCATAATTATTTGCACTCTGCATTTTTAATATAGTTCACCAGTCTTTTTTTTGTGTATATCTCTGAGACTATTAACATTTAAAGATAATATAGAAAACATCATTATATTAAAAAGTTATTATTCACACCTTTTATTTGTAACAGCTTTTTGTTAAATATGTAGTTCCAGCTTTTGTGTTACATGCACACTCTAATATTTGGTAGGTTGATCTTGTATACATTTGTTTCTTGTCATATCCATTTGAGCCTATGTCACATCTTACAAATTTTTTGTTTTATTGAGAAGCCGTCAAACAAGCAAAAAAAAAAAAAAACAAATACACCCCGAATACACCCCTAAAACCTATTAACATAATAATAACACATAAACCTATGTACATCTTCAAATATTGAAGTTTTACCCTCCTAATAGGAACAATTGTCCCAAATTGACAGCTACAGTCCCCGACTTGGGATAACCTAAAACAAAGGTTCTCCATGCCAAGACACATAGTACAGCCTGTGCTTGTACTAAATGCTGCCTGGTTTTGTCTTATCTTTATTGTTCTTCCAGAATGGAAAAATACTTGAATGCTTTCAGTAAACATTATCTTCTAGCCAATGACTCATTTATGAAAATCATTAACACCCCTACTTGGGTAGGTAAGCCCAACCAAAACAAAAGCATACTTGACTAGGTACTCATCAATAGTCACCCCTATCTGTACACCTCTGGTACCCTCCCTGATAGTCTAAGTGATCACCATCTCACATATATAATTAAGCACAAAGCTATCAATCCCCAACAACCCTTACTAAGAAATGTTAGAAATAATAAAAACTTTGACGCAGCCAAATTCCAACAGGAACTAAAATCATGTCATTGGTCTATTTTAAAACTCCTCCCCTTAGAGGAAGCAGTTGTGTACTTTAGCAATAAATTCCTTGAGATTCTTGACTTACACGCATCTATTTGCTCAAAACTGTACCATGGCTTTCAAAAGAGACTAGACTCAAAATTAGCCTTAGAAACAAAGTCTGGGCTTTATGGCGCTCAACTAAACACCCCCAATATCAAATTAAATACAGGCAACTTAGGAATGAAACTAAAAAATTCATACTACAAGACAAAAAACAATACTACTGCAAATTACAGACAGAAAATCAATATAACCCTCAGACATTTTGGGCAGGCTTGAATAAACTACTACACCCTGGACATACTACTACCCCCATCCCAGTTGCCACTACTGATAAACCCCCTGAGGATGTTTCAAATAGTTTTAACCGATTCTTTTCTGAGACAATTCAGGCCCTAGCCAGCCAACTACCCCCTAGCTCCCTTGGCCCAGAAAGTACCACCTCCAGAAACTTACTCTCATTTAGTTTTCAACCTGTCGCCACATCACTTATCCATATCCTAATCAAAAAACTAAAACCCACCACACTATCGGCTGACCAGCTTCCTGCTGAATACCTACAAAAATCAGCTGATGCTATTGCATACCCGGTATCGATACTTATCAATCAAACCATAGAAGAAGCTAAAATTCCCAATATCTGGAAAATATTCTATGTAATCCCACTCCATAAAGGAGGTAGTTCTACTGAATTCTCCAATTATAGGCCTATAGCTATACTCTCTCCACTTGCAAAGATTATGGAAAAATGTATTCAGAGACAGTTCATGTACCACCTAATCCATAACCACCTCATGGCAGATATCCAGCATGGTTTCAGACCTTACCACAGTACTATCTCAGCCCTACTAGCCTTTATCAACACCATAAACCATAATCAAAACAATAACCATATTTCTTCAGCCCTCTTCTTGGATCACTCCAAGGCATTTGATATGGTTGACCACCAACTATTAATCCATACCCTGCAAACACTCAGTCTAGATCCTAAAGCCCTTCAATGGTTTAAATCCTAATTGGTAGACAGCAGGCTGTACTTTGGCAGAATAAACTCTCTAACCTGCTACCTAACACCCTTGGAGTACCACAAGACTCTATACTAGGGCCCCTGTTATTTTCCATTTTCATCAACAATATGAGTACTGTCATCCCAAACGTCAGCTGTATCCAATATGCTGATGACTCTACCTGGATTTGTTCGGCCGCATCCCCAATAGAGTTACAGTTAGCCATCCGGAGCACCTTTAACACAATAGAAAACTGGTTTTCCCAACGACGTCTGATTCTAAATCCTAAAAAAACTAAAATGCGGTTATTATTACCTACACAAAGGTCTACTGCCATTAACTTTATAATAAAAGCAAATGATGGAACAATAATTTCCCCTGACCTCTCCACTAAACTATTAGGTGTCATTATAGATAATAATCTAAAATTTGACCTACATGTTAACCAATTGATTAAAACCATCAACAAAAAACTAGGATCACTTTACAGAATAAAAGCCTTCCTACCCCCCCCAGCCAAAGTTGCCATAGCTCGATCTCACCTTCTCTCTACTCTTCTGTATGCATCCCCTCTTCTCTCTAATGTTAACAAGACTGTCATGAACAAACTTTCAATCTGTTATAACCACATTGCCAGGTTTGCCACTAGGTTGCCTTTTAGGACACATCACTGCATCAATCTAATCCAGCTTGGATGGCTTGAACTACCCAGTCTAATACTATATACCCAATTGTTTATGGCCCATTAAATCATATATAACCCTAACAATACCCTTGCACTTAAAGATCTTGTCACCCTCTGTAATAATCCTAGACCGCTGCGCTCCTCCAACAGACTCCTTATTCAGATATGTAAAACTAATAACTCAGCCAGTGACTCACTCTTCGTAAATTCTGTAGGTAGATTGTGGAACTCTGTACCAGCTGATATTACCTTACTCTCTTCACTTGGTCAGTTCAAAACTAGGCTCAAACACCACCTGGGAACAAACTGACTATGTCACTGTATCAAGCCTGGTTAACCTGTCTCTGGAATGTGTAAACCTGCTAGGTAGCCTAATATGTAATTATATCTGATTCTCTAGCTGAATAACACTACCTGACAATTTTTTATAATATTTGCTCTTCTAATCACTGAAACTATTCTATATGTAATTTGTATTGTCTGCCCATCTAATCTCTGTAAATAATATATTTGTTATTTGTAATATGTGACATGTTATAATGATTTGTTATTCCATGGAGCTTTTCTCCCTGGCTCTATGCTGAAAATGGACATGCATCCAGTTGGACTATCCCAGTCAACAAATATAAAATAAATAAAATAAATAAATGACAGAAAGAAGTATTCTGTTTTTATTCCTCTTTATCAGATTGTCTCCATGGAGACATGAGAACCAGATACAGAATTGTTTCTACAAGCATTTATTTATTTGCTAGAGGAATGCTTTAGTATATTCAATGTTCTTTTTTTATTTTCTTTCTCTTAAAACGTTTTACTAGATCAAGCCAATGGCCTTAATCCAGTCATTCCCCTATGCAAGAATGAGAAAAAGCACATCATTTTTTCTTGTATCATATTATTTTGACCAGACCTTTCTTCTTTTTACATTGTAGTTCCTACATTTCTTAAAACTGAACAAGCAGAAAGAGAAAAGAAGGGAAAAAAAACAGGGGCACCTGTTAGCCTTAGTATTCCCATTAAACTTGCAAATAACTTTACTTTATAGCATGCAGATTATACCATGCACTATAAAAATACAAAATTTTGTTTTACTTAAAGTTAACTCTCTCCCTTTTCTTCACCTCTCCTAAGTGTTCCTCCAAATATTAATGACATGAAGAAGGGCACATGTACAAGTTTAACAAGGTCAAAAAGTCCAGTATTTCCAAGTGTTCTTGTTCTGTCATGTTTCACAAATGTAATTAATGCTTTGTAATTCCACATTTATTTGTAAATTTCAGAGTTGTTAGTTTTATTCCTGTTTAACTCCATCACCCAAATCTAGTCTCTGCTTCATTTCCAACATACTCTCCATTCTTTTAGTCAACTGTTGTGCTTTTTTTCTGTCTCTCAAATATTTTCTGTTGAAACATTGGAAAAGGTTTCACTGGCACATTCTCTATGTGTCCTTTATGACTGGAAGAACAAGAAGCAGAATCTCCTTCTGTTTCACAGCTCACTTTTTGTTGGACAAACTTTTATATTTCATCGTTAGCATGTTCTATATCAATAAATGATATTGTCCCTCCAAGAAAGAATATTCTGAAGATAGTTGGGTACAGAAGTTTGAATATAATGCCTTCTTCTCAGCATTCCCTGAATAGTGGAATACATTTACTCCTCTTCTGCTTGGTGCATAGTGAGTAATTATTTTCCATAAATACTCTACTGTCCCCTACTTTTAAAACTTTGTCCTTCTGCTACAGTTTTGTCAGAATCATCTCCTTCTTATGGTAGGATTCATTAAAGGTTTAGGTTGCTTTCTCATGGCTAGGTTTGGAGCATACACACAATGTGCTCTTTTGGTTAACAACTCCTGCTTTGGAATACCAGTCCAGTTGCTTATTTGTTTTTTTCATAAAATTAATAGAGACTAGTCCTTCCATCTTCTCTGGTACAGCAGAAAATCTTAGATTTTCCCTACATGCTCTTTTAATTATATTATTTTTTAAAACATCTCTTCTTGAGCAGTCTCATATTCAGCCAGCCTTTTCTTCATTTTGACCTCTGATTTTTGCAGTTTTATCATCTCATCTGAATATCTGTTTAAAACTTCTTTCATTTTTTCCCAGCCTTTTATTGTTTGAACTGATATACTCCATCAGTGTTTTGTTTATTTTAATCAGCTCTGAGTATATTTGACTTATTTTTTCCTCTAGGTTACTGGAAGTTATGTCTTGCACCAAAGCTGGAGCTTGAACTGCTTTTTGTGAACAGCTCCAAAATTCTTCCCAGTCAGTGGTTTTCCTCACCATTTGTGTTTGATTTTCTTTCAGGTTCTCTGAATTTCTTTTTTGCTGGTATCCAGGTAGTGCACTTGTTAGCCAGTTAACAAAATTTACCCAGAAATACAAGTTTACTGGCTCTGACTTCTGAGTTTCTGTCTTCACACTGGTAGAACTGAAATTACTCAATGTTCAGATATCTTGGAAGTCATGGATATTATGTTTTGATCCCCATTTGAGGTGCTAGAAACATGAAATAGGCTTGGTAGAATACTGTTCAATTCTGTGATCAGTTTAGAAAAATGTAGCTTATTTTCTTGTTCTTATATTGCTTCATAGAAGGCATGAACTACAGTCAAAGGTCAACCAAGTCAATCCTTTGTATATCTTCTCCTAATGTATCCATGGCACTAATACATTATAAATATTTAATGTTCCCACTTCCTCGGTGGTATTTTGGGTTATCTTCCACAGTAACCCAGTACTGGCCAACTTTGAAAAGGTCATACTATCCTCCATCTCTCTTTCTGTGGAAGCTGATTGGCTGAGCATACCCTGAGAAGGAAGACTTCAGTTGTGACAGGCAATAAGTGATCAACCTTTTTCTGCTATCAAGAAAGTCTCTTCATAGGATCTAGTGCTGATTTCTCTGGCTTACTGCATGGATAAGTCCCAGAATGGGTCCTCTTTCCTCTCATTTTATTAGAAGATTTATTATTCTCTTTCTATTTTTATGTTTATTTAAAATATTGATTTTTAATATTTATTTCTGGTAGTTTTCTGCATTACTGTTTGGGTATCTACTCCAGTATTTGCAAAACATCTGGCTCCATTGGGTGTGTACTGCATAACTCTAGGCATCTACATTTTCCTTATTTATACAACACTTGCTGATTTGTGCAGATTCTGTATCCGGGTTTGAAGTCCTTGGAGTGGGTTGCTGTCCTTTCCCACCTGGGCTTCAAATTAAACATTCCAAAGTCCTTTCTCACACCCTCTTAAATAATTGTTTTCCTGGGGTGTGGGCTAGACACAATAAAAAAGATGGCCTTTCTGCCAGAAAACAAAGTTCTGACTTATCAGGGCATTTTCTTGAATTTCTCTCTTCTAGTCATGACCATAGCAAGAAAGTTCCTCAAAATTATAAGCTTCATGGTATCAGTGAGCATCATGATACCACTAGTCAAATGCACATGAGAAAAATTCAATGGTACTTGAATAATTGTTGTACCCAGCACATTCATCCCCTGGATTTCCAAGTCATCCCTTGGATCTCCAGGTACAGTTATTTTACATTAAAAAGGTATGTAGTCTACACTCTTGTGGAAGGAGAGGTAGCTTACATCCTTTTAAGTTGAGAATTGCTGGTTGAAGGCTTATTGTTTTTGTTATTCTAAAAGTGTCTTAGTTCTGGTTTATGCACTTGGACTTCAGACTGGTTATTTTACATTAAGAAGGTTTGTGGTCTATACTTCTGTAGGAGGAAATGGTAGCCTCTGCCCTTCTGAGCTAGGTATGACTGGTTGAAGGCTTATTGTGCCTATTCTTCAAAGTGTCTTTATTCTGGTTTAAGAAGTTGGCATCCAAACCAGTTATTTTACATTAGGAAGATGTGTGATCTAAACTATTGTGGCAGGAGAGGATAGCCTACACCTTTCTATGCTGGGAATTGGTGGTTGAAGGCTTATTGTGTCTGTTATTCTGAAAGTGTCTTAGTTCTGGTTTAAGCACTTGGGCTCCAAACCAGTTATTTTATATTAGGAAGGTTTATGGTCTAGACTCTTGTGGCAGGAGAGTGTAGCCTACACCCTTCTAAACTGGGAATTTCCGGTGAAGGTTTATTGTGCCTGTTATTCTAAATGTCTTTGTTCTGGTTTAAGCACTTGGGTTTCAGACCAGTTATTTCACACTAGGAAGGTTTGTGGTCTACACTCTTGTGGGAGTATTCTACTGAATTGATGCTTTATTGAAACTGTTTTTTTTCAGCTGTTGTGACTACGATTTTCTGTACTTTGAATTTCTAGTACTTCTCCATTTTATAGCATAGACTAGATTCAGGCGTGCTGAATCTAGATTGTTTGGTATCATTTGAACACTAAAACCAGCCATCTTACATTAAGAAAGCCCCCCTGCACCCTTGTGGCAGAAGTGTGCAGCCAATGACACATATGAGTTGGGGATTGCTGGAATAAGGCTCAGTCTTGGGCTTTCCCTTTGGTTACTTTGATTAAAATCATTTAACTTCACTTGTATTTAAGCATCATGTTTGTGAGAGTTTGCGCTCAGTTTACTGGAGTTGCTCAGAGATTGCACTGTTGCCCTGTGAGCAACTCCATTGTGTATTGTAAAGCACTGACACAGTTTACTACCCATAGTCCTCCATAGAATAACCATGTTTTGTTAGTTTTACAGCAAAACCCAGTCCCTCTTGCTTACTTCCCACTAATTACTACAGTATATACCTGCCATAATGGATGGACAGTTTCCCACCATTTTTCCAGCCAGCCTGATTGACATGGGCATCGTGAGGCAATGTAGCAATTGCCTCATGTATACTAACAAACACGTTACTCCTAAAACAAACAAATACAACATGTGACAGATGTAGCTATACTATGAATTTGGAATCAGTTCTCTCACATAACAAACCAGATATCAAACGGGTTGTCAGCACACATACTTTACCTCTTGCACATAACAAGCTCACAACACATAAACCCACATACATGGAGATACTTGCTAGAAGCCTACCTAAAGATCAGAGACCTCCCAAGTGCAAACCTACTGCACACACTGCAGACCCAACAGAATCAACTACACATAATAATACACACAACCGTGTCTCAGGCAATATGCCCTTAAGGCAAAACACCACAAAACTAAATGTCTTGGTCATAGGTGACTCCATAGTGAGACACACAGATGTTTCCCTCACCAGGCTGGACAAGGAGAAGGTCACAGTCATCTCCTTGTCAGGTGCCAGGATCTGTCAGATCACAAACGCACTCAAGTCTCTCAACAACAAGTAGCGTTATGACTCTGTCATAGTCCATGTTGGAGTGAATGACTTGAGATGTACCTCAATGGACTATATGAAGACAGACATGACTGAACTCTCAGATTACATGAACCAGGCAGGTATGTCCCTAGCCCTATTCAGCATTCTACATTCACCCAAAATGATACCTCAATATAAACAGAAAATGAATGACTTCAACAATTGGCTTAGCTTCTGGTGTCACTCCAGGAAGATCCAGTATCTGTCAGCCTGGGAAGACATGGTTGACAGACCACACTACTTTTCCAGAGATGGTCTTCATCTGTCGCCTCTTGTCCTTCAGTTACTGGCAAGGGTACTTGCCTCAACAAACTAACCAAAAAACACAGCTACCTGGAAAAAGAAAAAAATGAAGTCTACAGGTTAAAAAGAACTTAATTAATTATGTTGTACAATACATGAACTTCTTCAGACAACCATTTCACAAACATCTCCCCATTTAAATACCCCTTAATAATCACATGACAATAAAAATCAAATTACTTGATATTTGCCACACCCCCTTCTCTTAAGAAATTATATATATTTATGTATATAAGCATATACACTCCATAACAACAGCCATATTTTTCAATCTAAAACTTCAAAAATTTCACACAAAACTTACATTAATGTGCCCTACAAATTAAGCATTTGATTCTAACTTCAACTTCACCTCTGTAAACCCCTAAGCTTCAACAAACAAGTAATAGAACACAGATCATTTCAGCCTAGATAATAACAAGCATTAAGTGTGACATGCCAAGGTAGTTCTTTTTTTTTCAGTATTAATTTTTATTGTTTTTTAATTCTTTGCTTTTACAATACATCAGTACAAAAGAAAATTACTACATACAACAAAAGGATAGAAAAAATATAGATAAACACAAGCTTGCCATGAATACAATTGGTAAACAGAAATTACAGCCACTCTTTTGTTAGTGTAGGGTAATTGCCCCCATTAAGAAAAAGATATAGTTCTAAACATAGATTATTATATAGCTTTATTGTGTATATGTTTTGGTATGTAAAACACAATTGTTGAGTGTCGTGGAAGGTTGATAGGACTTGCAAAGTATAGAAATTTACATTATATACAGTATTGGATGCTCAGGAATGTGTGTGATCAGTTGCTATAGATAGTGACTTAACAACTGAGATAAATGTGTGATTGGATTGTAAAGATTAGTTTGCCAACGTAGTTCTTGTTTTTCAAGTTTTAAACCTAAAGGGCCACTTCTCAGACCCAGGTTAACCTGTTCAATAACCCTGAACTTGAATAAATGACCCGGGTTCAACTGAACATGTTTTGCTAGGGCATTCATTTCCTTTCCTCTACTAATACTATAAAAATATGCTCGTAAATACACTCCTTCAACCTATGTTCAATTTGCCCCATGTAGAAACATTCACATACTTGATACTTTGCAAGATACACAATGGCCCTAAAATTACAATCATACTTGTTCTGAGTAAAATATTTTCTATCTCTTATTATAAGCTTTGGCCAATGTCAATAAACTTACAATAGGAACATGACTCACACTTGAACATGCCTGTATGTCTACCAGTTAGTCCCCTTTCCAAGAGGCATTTCAAAATCAGCCTCTTTCTAAAAAGAAAACTGGGTTAGCAGTCAAATTTTCCCTTATACTGGTGTCCTCTGTTAATAAACACCAATTCTTCACTGTGATGTCCCTTAACAAGCTAAAATCTAAACTATAGCAAGTAATATTACTCAAACTATAATTATTGTTGGTTCTCTCCTCACTCTCCACCACTTGTGGCTGTTGCAATAATAAATCAGTGTCCATCAAATTATTCAAAATAGGTTTAAAATAACCAAGTGCTCTTTTATGCTGAACCTCACTAATTAAATCCTCAATTGATGATAAAGGGTAACCACATTTAAAATCCTGCAAATCAAACAAACGATGGAGGTAGAAAAAGTTTTTTACTTGGGGAATGGTTTATGTCAGCAATTGACTGTGGATAATTTGGTTCTGCGGCAGAACAATGAAGCTCATTTGGATTGGCCAGGGTCCCCAAGCAATATAACCTTAATACATAATACACTAGATGAAGTTAATATTCCTACTGTAAGTTATTGACATTGGTCAAAGCTTTTCAATAAGAAATAGAAAATGTTTATAGTATTAGTAGAGGGAAGGAAAGAAACGCCCTAGCAAAACATGTTCAATTGAATGTAGGTCATTTATTCAAGTTCAGGGTTACTGAATAGGTTAATCTGGGTCTGAGAGGTGGCCCTTTAGGTTTAAAACTTGAAAAACTAGAACTATGTTGGCAAGTCACACTTAATGCATGTTATTATCCAGGCCTAAATTACTTGTGTTCTATTACTTGTTTGTTGATGCTTAGGAGTTTACAGAGATGAAGTTGAAGTTAGAATCAAATTCTTAATTTGTAGGGCACATTAGTGTAAGTTCTGTGTGAAATTTTTGAAGTTTTAGATTGAAAAATATGGCTGCCGTTATGGAGTGTATATACTTATATACATAAATATATATAATTTCTTAAGAGAAGGGGGTGTGGCAAATATCAAGTAATTTGCTTTTTATTGTCATGTGATTGTTTTTATTGTAATGTGATTATTACAAGGTATTTAAATGGGGAGATGTCTGTGAAATGGTTGTCTGAAGAAGTTCATGTATTGTACAACATAATTAAGTTCTTTTTATCCTGTGGCCTTCATGTTTTGTCTTTCAACAGGTACTTGCTTCCCCCATTGTGCCTTTTTTAGGCAATGTCATACCAACAAAATTCCCAACGTAAAAAAATGCACAAGAGACAAGCTCAAGGTTATGTTGCTTAATGCTAGGATTCTAAATCAGAAACTGTACTCACTGGAAACACTCCTTACCTTGGAAGACGCTGATGTATGTGCAGTCACAGAGACATGGTTCAAGGCCATAGAGAGCACCCTGGCCATGTAAGGCTACAATGCCTTCCACACATTCAGACTTCAAAATGAGGGTGAAAGAATCAAGGCTAGAGGTATATCCATCTTCATTAAAGACAAATACACCTCAAGACTGGTCAAACAGTGCAACTCCCTAGAGCTACTCGAAGTCCAACCAACTGTAGGAAAAAAACCCTTCCATATCATTGTTAGCTATAGGTCCCCCACCATGAACCACGAGAACCACTCTGCCTACCTGGACCTACTTGAGTCACTCACTATACAGCCAAACACCTTGGTCATGGGTGATTTCAACTATCCTTCCATCTACTGCAAGCCATATATGACCACAAACACGCTTGCCCTAAGGTTCCTGGACTTTGTCAGTACAAATGCTCTGGAATGGATAGTCTGCATGCCACAAGGGGCTCGAAGCACTCCAACATAGGGGGGTCTCTGCACTACCCCTTGTGTGTTGCCCTCCCAGGTAAGGTCTGATCATAAATCAATCTCATTCAAAGTAATGATCATATCTGACACCCCCGCAAAAGCCAAAAGGATGACAAATTTCTCCAAAGAAAACTATAGCCTCCTAAGCACAGAGCATAAATAGGTTATACAACAAGAGAAAGAAACTAATGTATAAGGACAAGAAGGAAGTGACTCAGCAGAGGAAGGACACCCTCCACAGCTCGAACAAATAAATTAGTATCTTGCAAAGTCCTCTATTGCCAATTATGAAGCTAAACTAGCATCCCTAGCTAAGGATAATCACAGGGCATTCTTTAGCTAAGTCAAAAATTTAAAATGGAAGGCCCAGCTTTTGCAGAACTAGTAGTGGATGGTATCACTCATACTGACCCTGAGGATATTGCCATCCTGCTAGCAGACAGATTTGGTGCAAACTTCACCCTCCCTCTCTGCACCAGACATACCCCAAAGTATACCTGTCACCAGTCCTCTACCTAATATCTCCAGGTCATAACAGCACTCTCCATAGCCAAAAACACAACCTCTATGAGACCGGATAACATCCCAGGTTGCCTACTAAATGGTCTAAAACAGGACCTAGTGGAACCACTTGGCACTCCCTTCAACCACAGTCTAAGTACTGGCTTTGTTCCAGTAGAGTGGAAAACAGCAGCAGTACTTCCCTTTCATAAAGGGGGTCCATCAGCCGACTCTGGGAACTATAGACCCATAAGCCTAATCAGACTTACCTGCAAGGCCATGGAGAGACTCATCATGGATCTTATCAAAAAAGACATAGGTGACCTTCAAACACTTGACCTGATCCAATTTGGCTTGTTAAGGGTAGATCATGCTTATTAAACCAGGTGAACTTCTTTGAGAATGTCACCAAAGCCCTCGATGAAGGCAAAACAGTACATACAGCCTATCTTGACTAAGCTAAGGGTATTGACACAATCCCCCACTCAGGCACCATTGAGAAACTCACCCAGCTGGGAATAACCTATATATCACTAGATGCATAGCAACCAACAGAATATATACAGTCAAAGTTCGGGATTCTACCTCTACGAGCAGACCAGTTACCAGTGGTGTACCACAGCGATCTGTGCTGGGCCCCCTACTGTTTGAAATCTATTTCTCAGAAGTCCATGTGAAAATAGATGGCCTGTGGCTTGCCAAGTTCACTGATAACTACAAACTGAGTGCAATCATTGAGTCCCCCAACAATGTTGACATAATACAAAAAGGGCTTATACAGACAAATGACTGGGGCCAAAGCCATAGACTTAAATTAAATGCAAAAAAATGCATTATCATCCCTTTTGGCAAAGGGGAAGGCCTTGCAAATTACAATATTAACAGTACCCCCTTAGCTCAAACCCTGTGGTGAGATATTTGAGAATATAGGTTGATAGCAGCCTTAACTTCAATCACCATGTATCCTCAGTGGTAAGGAAGGCCTTCTACGTTGCACATCTCATAAGTAAAGGCATCGCATCCAGAGCTAAAAATGTTATAATAATTCCCCTGTACTCATGCCTCATCAGACCACTAATGGAGTACAATGCCCCCTTCTGTATGTGCCTCACCAGACACCTGCAGCAGCTGGAGAGACCACAGAGGTTTCTCACCAAGAAAATTCAGGGCCTTCAATACATGACCTACATGGACAGACTGAAGACTCTGCCACTGTATTCTGTATCATATAGGCTGATGAGAAGCGACTTGTGCCTGGCCCGCAGAACAGTCTTGGATCCTGCCCAAATGGAAATACTGCACTTCTGCAAGTCAAATGAGACAAATTCACTCACTCTAGGGATCTTAACCTAGCCTGTGATACTAACAGGACATGCTGGAGAGACAAGTATGTCTCCTAGAGATTGCTACTCCTCTGGAACAAACTCCCAATTCATGTAAAACAGAGCTCTGCAATGACCCTATTTAAGCTTAACTTAGACAAATGTATGGGAGACTGTAAATTTATCCCAGGGGTGTCAACAATATCCTTTTTGGATAAGAGCTGTCTGTGCTGATCATAGACTCATGCTGCAAATATAGCCCATACAACTTGGTCAATAAGGGAACAAAGGTTTTACACAGTTAGGCTTATAAAGGTCCTAGGGCCAATAGCCTAATAACCTCCTATGAACTTATGAAACTGCTGTACTGGGATTTGTGAAACAGGAACTGCAATGGTGAAGGATTAACTGTCTCTGAATCCAGCACTCCCTTTCTCTCTTCAGACCTCAGTCCAGTCTGTCTAGTTGGACTATTCAGATTTTGTGTGAGAAGCAGTGGCAATGGGAATTCAAGTGCTAGGCTTGTGGGGTCCTTAGGACACATGAATGCACATAAACATAAGCATAAGCATAAACATAAAAAGATTTTGGCAGTAATTCATGCCTTAAAAGTTCATTACTACTTATGGACTTTGAGTCCTCTACTAGTGATCACCTCCAACACTACCATGATGTGGTACCTGAACAAGGAACGGGAGTACAAGGTCATAGCCTCTTTTCTTGTACAGCATTCTCTGACTCTTCAGGCCTCATGCATTCTGTCAGAGCAAACACAGTAGCAGACAGACTAAGCAGATCCTGGACAGACCCTCACAAGAGAAACTGATTCTGATGTGGCGAACACCTCAAGTAGATCTGCTTATTTCCTTTCAAAACAGACAACTGCAAAATTCTGTTCAAGGCACCCTTCATACATGCTTGGAAGAAAGATGTTCTATCATTCCCATGGTCACAAATGTTCCTGTATGCCTTTCTACCCTTTACCATGATTTTTTCCAAGGTACTTCTAAAGATTCAAAAAAATGACTAAATATCATTGTGGTAAACCGCTTTTGACCCCGGAAAAGTTAGTTCTCCCTTTTAATGGAATTGGCCAAAGGCAATTATCACAAGCTTCCTTACAGACTGGATCTGCTCACACAGCATCAGGGATGAATTGTACACCCCATCTTAGAGCAGCTGCTTCTGAAAGCCTGGATGATTCTATTTTGATACCTTTTAGGCACTTGTTCCATGAGAATGTACAGCAGGTATTTATGTAGACAAGAAAATCTGCAACTAGAAAATCTTATGTTTACAAGTGAAGGAGGTTTTATAGGTGGTGACCAGCCAATAATAAAGTTCCCGACATGATTTCCACCCCTCTGGTTTTAAAATATTTGTGTGAGCTGAGCTATTTAGATATGGTTTGTCATGTGCTTCTTTCGAAGTGCATATTATGGCCATCTCAGCTTGTCTGCCCAGGTATACTGCTCTTTAATCTCTTTTTGAGGTCAAACAGTTTATGAAAGAAGTGTTGTACTTGACACCCCTTCAAAAGCAAATTCCTTCTCTTCCTTGGGATCTGAACTTTGCTCTTGAAAAATTGACCTTATCTCCCCTTGAACCTGCCTCTCAGACTGTTTTATGGTTAATTACATGGAAGACTGCTTTAACATCTGCAAGGTGAATTTCTGAGCTGCAAGATCTCGTGGTGGGCCAACTTTTTCTGATTTTTTCAGAAGGACAGGGTTGTGTTAGGCTTAATCTGTTATTCATGACTACAGTTGTTCCTGAATTTACCGTAAATCAAGCCATCAATCTCATGGTCTTCTATCCTGATACAAAAACAAGGGAGAAAAGATCTTATGTACTTTGGACTCACAATGGCAACTCAGGTATTATTTTTTTTCCCTCTCTGAATGCTTATTTATTTAGATATTTACATAAATATGAAATATATGCTTAATTGTATTATTAGCAATATAAATAACACTGACTATCTCTCAAGATGTGCAACACAGAGTGCAAATATTAATTACAGTTTTATTCAACATCTGCAGTTTCATCTGATATATTGCAATAGTTTGTTAGTCACTTGTTTTTGAATTATTAAATACATATTGAAATATTGCTTATTTTCATACTTGCTTACAAACATCTGGCAGTATTTCCAGTATAATGTAATGTAAATGGATATCAACAATGATTTTTTTCCTGTATCCCACCATGGTACATCACACCATACCCCTCAATAGCACATAGGTCTCTCAGTTATAAAAATATGAACAGAAATATGAAAAAAGCATAACTAAGTGTCAAAGAGTGATTAATTTCTCTACTACAGGAGAATGTAGATTAACACTTTTGGTGTAATTTTATTAATAACTCCTTGCTCTTTCTATTACTGCCTATTAGCTGATAAGTCACTTAGGTAAAGAAGCCAGATGCTAAAAAGCTCTATAAAAAGTTATAGATATTAACTGGAACTATATAAAATAAGTTGCTATCAGCTTGAATGAGTTAAGGAAAAGAAATGTAGAAGAGAAAGAGGGTGAGAAGGAATACTGCAACAGTGACAGGCAGGACATCTACTGTTATGGTAAGTCCATATACAAATGTACTATGTCCTGATTTAAATCACTGTTACAGTATTCATAACGAATAAGTGATTCCCAGAGCTGAAGGGGATGTAAGAGTAGCTAGTTAGTTAGCCACAGAACTGTCCAAGAGGCCTGAAAGGACTGATGTAGTAAAGGCGGCCCTAGACCTTGAGAAAGCATCAATCTTGTAGTGTTTTGTGAACGTGTGAACAGAGGACAAAGTGACAGATTCTAGTATGGTCCTGGCATCCACCCCTTTATAGAAGGCCCCAGATTATACTACTACTATCCTGGTAGAATGAGCTTGCGGGCATGACAGCAAGGATTCACCATGAAGAGAATAACACGAGGAGGTGGCCTTAGAGACCCATCTTGCCATTATTTGCTTTGGCACTGGTTGGCCCAGTTGTGAGTGCATAAAGAAAACAGTTGGCCAGATTTTCTAATGGATTTTGTTTTGTCCATATGGAGTCTTAACTGTCTGTGAATGTCTAGAGAGTATAGCAATCTTTCCTCCCATTCTGTGGGTTGGGAAAGAAGGTAGGGAGATTTATAGCCTGGTTAAGTGACAGTCTGTTCACTACTTTAGGCATGAATGCAGGGTTAGCACTCAAAGTCACCCTGTCCTTGTGAAAAATAAGAAAGTGCAGGATGGCCATGAGAGCTTGAAACTCTGAGACTCTCCAAGCTAAAGTAAGAGCCAGAAAATAATAGTTTTCCAGGTGCAGAATTTGCTGAGACTGCTAGTTCAAAAAGAGGCAAGTTTTTCTAACACAAAGATGAGATCCCATGGAGGGGTAATAGGCTTCCTTGGTGGTCTAAGATGCAGCACCCCTTTTAAGGAATAAGTTAACCTCAGGTCTGGATATGAGGGGGATTAAGGGTTAGACATGCAGAGATGGGTGACAGGTGGGCTTTGATGGAAGATTAGGCCAGACCGCTCAGGTATTACCTTTATTGAACAAAGCCTTTTAGGAATGCTGAACACCTGTTTGACCCCTATATGAGGATAAGAAAGGTCAACCTGTCTGTTGAAAACTACTGAAATAATGGTTGTCTTCTGCTATGTTTTTCTTTTATTCACACCATGGCAAACCTCTTCCAGACAAGGTTAAGGCTCACTCTACTAGGACCTTATCCTCTTCAGTGGCATACTGGAAAGGGGTAAACTCTAGAAGCATTCTACAGGCAGCAACCACATCCTCTGATTATACATTCACAAAACACATCAAACTGGATTCCTTTTCAAGGTACAGAGCAGGCTTTGCTAGGACCATGTTTCAGGGGTTCCTGGATCCTTATCCTTTCACCTCCCAGGTAAGGTAAGCTTTGGGAATCTACCCAAAATGCCATTGAGGCAGTGGAAATGATGAACATAGTAAGTTGTGTCAGTCCTACTTACCTGTAACAGTATGTATTCAAATTCCTCACTGTCTCAGTGACAGCACCCACCCATCATCTGCCAAACTGTGAATAGCTGAGGTGGGTTTTAACCTGTTTGATTTAGTTGCTGTTGGATTTAGTTATTATATCATATTGTGTTTGGCTGTGAATTTACTCTTGCTAGATGATTATGGCTTTAGATACTTTTCTCTCTTTTTTTGTGGAAGTGAAAAAGCCAGAACACACTCTTCCTGCCACAGCTGAAGGGTTCCCTCTTAGGATATGCTCAGCCAATCATCTGTCACAGAAAGGGAGAAGGAGGGGAGCCTGAGCTTTTGAACACTGGCCAGTACTGGGTTAACTTGGCAGATAACTTAAAATGCCACCGAGGCAGTGAGTAATTCAAACATCTACTGTTACAGGTAAGTAGGTCATATCCAACTGTAATTTACCAGTAAAAAACACACGCTGCCCGATGTTGAGTCTTACTCGATCCATCTTACTGCCAACGGTTCTGTTATATACATTTGTGCTTGTCTGGCTAGTGCAGAGGATTAATTTTCACAGCTGTTAATGAGCTGCTTTCTGTACCAGAGGTACAGGGTTTGATTCCTTCCACCTTAATTTGCCTACTGTGTGACTCTGAGTAAGTCATTCAACCAGGGGCGGCTCGTGGCATCGGACTGCCGGACTGCAGCCCCCTCAGCTAAAAAAAAGAAAATGTAAAAAAAAGTACTTTTTTGTGTGACAGTAGATGTATTTTTTTGGTTTAAATGCAAAATTGTTTGTCTCTCCGAGTCCACGACTCGCAAGTACGCGCATGCGCACTTTAACCGCCTCGGGTTGCGGCGGTTTTAAATAGATTTTTTTGTTTGTTTTTATTGCAGCCCGGTGGAGTAATTAAGGCATCATTGTGATGCCCAGAAGTCTATGCGGTTCCAAACCGCATAGAATTGGAAGGGGCTCGGACTGTGACGTCCGCAGGCACGTCATGACGTGCTTGCTGGGCTAAATGCTGCTGATCGGTTGTCGCTCTCTTCCCGGGCTTTATGTGCTGGGAAAAGAGCGAGAATCAATCAGATAGTCAGTTGTGGGCTTGTG
The DNA here is from genome assembly GCF_019279795.1 of Protopterus annectens. Taxonomy (NCBI): domain Eukaryota; kingdom Metazoa; phylum Chordata; order Ceratodontiformes; family Protopteridae; genus Protopterus; species Protopterus annectens. The sequence continues at coordinate 481,204,493 of NC_056737.1, read as the reverse complement.
GATTGATTCGTGACTGTCTGAGTCAGTCACACGGGAAGGAACGATTATTTTATTAATAATTTGCCACTGGATTTTAATTTTTTTTTATTTGGGCGCTATAATATTTTGTCAGCTGTGCTGTGCAGCCTGTGCTGAAGGAAGAATATAAGAAGAACTGAAGAAAGAAGAAGAAAGAAAAGAAGTTAGAAGAAGAACAGAGTGAAGGTGCAGAACTAAAGTAAGTATACAGTGTGAAGTATTGCCTTTGTGACCATGTGAGTCATGCTGACAGACTGTGTTGTGCTCTAGAATGCACTGCACTTACAGCTGCTTATTTTGAACTTAATTTATCATGCTCAATTGCTCACAAGCAGACCTTCCTAATATATTTCACATACTGACACTACTCAAAAGAATCTATTGCACTCCCTTGTTTTTATACATACAGCATTCCTGTATTTGACTAATTCATTTCCACAGATATCACACAGCTTTAGGGAATCCTGTCTTTGAGAGAAAAAGCTTCCCTTTTCAGCCTTAACTTGAGTCTGCATCAACTGTCTTCACCTTTTTAATGCACGTCTTATGACATGCCTTAAAATATACATGTTTTAATACACTGCTTCTATGCTCACTGTTAACACATAGTGGTGGGTAAAGGGACTTGATTGCGGCTTTGTAAGCGCAGCTTAGCCTCAATATGGAGATGGCAGAAGTTAAGAAATGTGAAGTTAACAACATTCTGAATAGAGATTTCACTGTATGCACCAATTTCAAAGGTTTTTCATTTGGCATTTTAGACATAACCCCTCAGGATATCAGAGGTGGGGCTTGGGAAAATAAATTGAATATAAGGAATTATACTGTCAACCTACATTGGATGCCAGTACCCCATCTGGTATCAGTGAGATGGTTTCTGTTACTCCAGTGCTAAAACTAAGAGCTGCTAAGCTGTAAAAGGGTAGAATTATTATTAAATATAGTTTTTATCCAGGCACTGTGTTATGTTTTTAATTCTTTTTTACCTTTTTATGCATGGTAGGAGCAATTCATTTTATCATTTAATAGTATGTTTTAAAAAATATTTTTAAAAATTCAAGTCAGTTCATTTAATTAATAACTCACTACTTTATTATTTATTATTTTTCTTTGGTATAATATTTGTTCCACCTACAACATTCATCATTGAAGTAGGTTTACATTTTTATAGAACAGAGTAAATAAGGGAGCCATGTTTAAAATTGTCTTTTCTATGAATATTATATAGTGCTTACATGTTATAAGTTATGTATGCTTAATGCAAAAGACTGATGTCATGTTTATTTATTTTCTGTAAGGTTAAAGACTTGGAAGAACTTCTGCTTCCCTAAGGTCCTTTATTTTTTGGCAGTTTCCAGGAAGTGTCTCACAGGTTTAGCACTTTCTAATTAAGCCTGCCATTGTTTAGCATTAAAGATGTACAATGCAACACTGTGTCATGATATGTCAGGGTAACTGTACTGGCAAGAAATGTCAAAGCAAGATAATCTATTATTTTTGCTGTAACAAAAATAGACTCATTGTGTATGCATTGCTTGGTCATATGCAGTTAGCTCAGGGAGAGCCATAAATGCGTTATTTGTAGGGAATGGTTCAGGGGTTTAATAAGGACTACTTATAGGGACATTGCTGCTACAGAGTTTTATTTTTTTGGGAGGGGGGACATTTTTTTGAAATGCTATTTGGTCAAAGCATTCCTTTAGAGCATATATCATACCTTAAGTCTGTTTTCAAACAAAGTAGCAACGAAGCTGCAAATATACCCAAACCTCCAAAAAGAGCAGCAAGCAAGAAGGAAACGACCACAGGGAGTATGCCAAGAATCACTATAAGGCACCAAATCACTGGAAACCACACAAGTCCAAGTCCAAGAACGAAATGCACAAATGTTTATTTTAACGTCTCACAACAAACACGTTTTCGTTCCCCATGCAACTTCCTCAGAAAGCAATAACAAACAGACATACCCTGGTATTTTATATACAACAGTTAATGAATTAATGTGATAATTAATTGCCTGTTAAAGTCTTAAAGAAATAAATGAAAAAATCATGAACTTCTAAAACATAAATAATTTAAACATAAGTATGTTCAATTAATATTGGATAAAATTAATAAAGTGTATTAACACAGTTTAAAACACAAGTAAATATTATTCCATTGTGTTTGAAAATATAAAAACACATATAAAAATATTATAAACATAATTTATATATATAATATATAGTATATGTTTTAGTTCAGTCACAATATATATACACAGTATTAGTGAGATGATTTAAATACACCAATACTTTTAAAACTGCCTTTTGTTGAATTACAACAATTCTGCTCTAAACTTCAAATAAGGCATGATGGAAATAAGGTCATTAAGACCCGGAGCCTTATTTGAGGCTAGCAGTATCTGCCAGCATGTCTCCCTATGTGATAACCTGGCTCCCCAATGTCCTCCCCTAGAGTTTTTTGGTACCGATTCCAGCACATAAAACATAAAAAAGGCAGATTGGCACACCAATGTGTGCTTATAAAGTGCAGTAGTACTGCTTTTCTTCTGACTCTCATAATGGTGTTCGTATATACGTCTCTTGAGCTGTCTTTCGGTCTTGCCTACATAAAATGCTTGGCAAGACCTGCAGACAGCCAAGTAGACTAAACCTGTAGAGTTACAATTATGGTATTTCTGTGAATAAATCTTCCTATTCCTACTTTCCAAATATAGGTGTTCCTGATTAATGACATGTTTGCACTGTTTACAATGCCCACAACGAAAAGTACCCTTTCTAAGTTGGTTAGAAGTACTTACATGTATATTTTGTTCCAAAAGATTTTTAATATTGAGTCCTCTTTTGTAAACAGTGTTACATGTCATATCCTTAAGATTATTCAAATCTGTAAAGTCCTTAAAGGTCTCCATTTCCTTCTGGATGATGTACCTAATGTGTCCTGCATCTTGACTAAAGGCAGTGACAAATGTCAGATTAGAACTTGTAAAATTGGAAGTGGAAGGAAAACTTTCCATGCGTGTATCAGTAGGCCCTCTACCCAGAATAGGAAAAAATCTAGTACCCCTGGCTAAACTAACCTCTTCGCAGATCGATTTTATTAAAGGTATGGGGTATCCCCTATCTATAAACAACAAACTCAGTTTTTCACACTCAATGCTGAAATATTGATCGTCCGAAGTCATGCGTGAAACCCTAACGAATTGTCCCTTGACAATGGACCTTTTTTGAAATTTGGGGTGGGAACTAGAGTAATGCAGATAGCTGTTAGCAAAAGAAGGCTTTCTGTATACCCGGGACCCAAAGCAGTTGGTATGTTTGTACAGGGTTACATCTAAATAATTAACTTCATGAACTGAAATTTGATAAGTAAATTTCAAAAATTCAGTAGTAGAATGCAAGTAATTGACAAATTCATCTATACATTGCTTCGGTCCTGTCCAGAAAATACAAATATCATCCAGAAATCGGGTGTAGTGAGTCCAAAACTTGGAATACTCACTTTGTAAGACAAATTTATTTTCCCATACAGACAAAATCATGTCTGCATAGGTCGGAGCACAATTGGCCCCCATAGATACACCCGATATCTGTTGGAAGTATTCCCCACCAAAATACACATAGTTATATTTGAGAACCAGTTCCAATAAGTGCATAACTAACACCACATCATTGTTGGTAACACCTGCACATGCCCACAATGCCTCTTCCATCCAAGCCAAGCCTATTGTAGAAGGGATGACCGAAAAAAGGTCTACCATGTCTATAGTCACAAACAGTAGATCAGATCTATACAAATCACTGGTAATCCCACGTAGAAATTCCCAAGAATCCTTTAAGAGGTGTTGTTGCTTGCCCCATAGCTGCTTTAATTTCCAATCCAAATATTTGGAGAGGTTATGGGTTTTAGACCCCTGAGCAGCTACAATAGGCCTCAAAGGAGGGTCCCTGGCGTTTTTGTGGATTTTTGGCACTCCAAAGATGGTGGGAACTTTAGGATGTAAATTACTAAGAAAAGTATAAAGGTCCTGCTTGATAACCTCCTGATCCAGGAGATCTTTAATGACCATATCGATCTTCTTGTATGACATGTGTACCTCATTTAGGGAAACAATGGTGTATTTGGTCGTATCATTTAATATATCATGCATTTTTGCCTCATATATCATCTGTTCCATGATGACCTTACCACCCCCTTTGTCGGGTTGCATGATCCGGACAGATGTGTCACAACATAGCTCAGTGAGAAGGGCATTCTCTGCCTGTGTAAGATTAGAATGATTGTTAAACCTGCCCACTTGGCTACGTATTGTGTGAACAATCCTATTTTCCAGGTTACTGATTTGTGGATGTAACGGAGGGTTGTAGGTACTAGATTTTTTAAGCATAAGACAAGGGGCCATACTGTCAGATCCAAGAATGTGCTGAAGATTAAGCTTACGCATGAAAAGTTTAACATCAAGAATAGTATTGACCATATTGTAATTTCTGCTGGGTACAAACTTGAAACCCTTCGTGAACAGGGAAAACCAAAGTTCAGTTATAACTGTGTCACTGTAATTGTAGATATGGTATCCATTAAGTGTATGTTTGGAAAAGTTTCCAAGATCTGTAACCTCAATGTTCCCATACTTTACCATTCCTGATTCTGATCTCTTCTCCACCCCCTGTTTTTGGCCCCCCGACATTCCGGGGAGAGCGGGGTGCTGGATAATGCTGTTGACCCTGTTGTTTGTAAGCCTGCTGGCGAAGACGTTCTGATCTCCTGGGTAAAAAATCAGGATCAGAATATGTCTCGTCATCAAACGGATGTAGCGGTGGGGGAGAAGAAAAATCCTGTCCAGGAGACTGTATATCCCGTATATTGGTAGTATCCCTATACCCTGGCTGATGTAATGTACCACCCCTAGAATTGGGTGGATTGGGGTATTGCCTACCATCCTGATATTCCCTGATGTCTCTATTGAGCTTCCTATATTTTTGATTAAGCACTGTGTTGCATTGTTGATCTACCTGTGTCCTAAGTGCATAATATTTACGTTTTTCAGAATCAATGGTAAACTTTAAATCTGAAGTGACATTTTCATTAAGTTTAAAAATCTCTAGTTGTAAAGTTTTGATTTCAGTATCATTTCTTTTTATAATGGCTCTGACAATGCCAAAGCCACATTCATCAAAAATCTTAATCAACTCTAAATGAAAATCACTCCCACAAATAACATTATTAGGAAATTTATGTACACGCAAACCTTTTGGTACAATCTGTTTCTTGAGACATTCATGTAAGTATAAATTATCTAACTGTAATGTCTTGTACCTGAATAATTTATGTTCAAGAGTCCGCATATTGTCCGCAAAGGAAATGCCAACATTGGAATGATTTTCATAATTTTCATTAAACTCAAAAACGGGTTGATGTTTAACCCATTCAGAAAATGTGGAAGCTGGATGTACTTCAGGGTCCGATTGAGAATGTCCTAAGCCATTGGAAACGCTGTCGTTGGCCTCTCGAAAAACAGCAGGAGTTTTTAAAAAATTACTGATGTCCACGTTATCAGTGACTTCCAAATGGCTGGATATATCTTTTGAAGTACCTGGTGGAAAAGAACCCGCCATACGTGGTTTAAGCACTTTCAGGAGTTCACGCTGTTCAGCTAGAACGGACTGTAATCCTTGACTGAGTGGTGTAAGAAGTTGAACTAGCAAGGTGAGTTGGCCCGTGAGTTGGCGCGTGTCCGGTGGAAAAGTCTGTTTTCACCAATACAGTATATACTTGAATGCAGTGTAAGTCACTTGCTGCTATATATGTTTTATGTGTTTGTGAACTACTTCTCACATATATGCATACCTACATAACATGGGATATAATACCATAAGACTAAAGCTTGTGGGGTTGTAGGGTTGTAGTCTCCCAGTTTTTTTTTTCACTGTCTTGCTACAATACAGCCTTGGACTCGATGCACCAGGACTTGCCATTCTCATTCAGAGCAGAGAGAGAGCTGTGTGAGGAAAAAAGTTATTTATTTTATTTAACATTTGTTTTACCGGGATAAATCTGACTGGACAACAGGTGTCCATTTTCAGCGGAGTCCTAGGGAGAAAAGCTCCAAGAAGTAACAAGGTGAAAAACATAGGTTAATGAAGAGTGACAGTAGACTGCAATAATAGTAGTTGGATAACAAGTGGTAAAATGCTAACATATGAGGCAGAAAACAGTTAAATGCAAAAGCAAACTCATAGTGCAGTCAGGAGATCACAAGTCTTACAATAGTAGTATAATATGGGAACATGAGGTACCCAGAAGTAGGTACATATTTGCAAAATGTACAATGCACATAGGTGGTAGTAGAATGTAAGCATCAGAGGTAGAGATACTCAGGCTTGAACCCTGTATCTTGGATGCAGGTGGTAAGGACCTGAATTTCCTACCAACCACTATTTGTAAAAGAATTGCAGATTTTTGCCTCATATTTGCTCTGTTCCTCATAAAATCTGTGGTTTCTGTATCTTCATTTTTCCTTGCAAAGGTTTGTAGTGCAGTGGTGCACTGGTAGCATTGTTGCCTGACAGCTACAGGTTCTCTGGTTTGATTGTTGGCTGGGGTGCCTTCTGTGTGGAGTCTGCATGTCCTCCCATCCCTTACAAAGATGTGTCTGGAATATTTCTCCCTGCTCTGATGAAAATTGGCTTTGTTTTGTTCCAAGTCAGACTAGTTTCCTGGTTAACAAATGTTTACAAATAGCAGGCATTTGAATTTCAGACTTCATATTCTTCAGAAAGTACATGGTAAAACAAAACCTTTTATCCTAGCAATTGTCTAAGTTTATAACATAGATATTTGAAATTTGACCACATTTTTGGGACTGTATTCCCCCATTATTGGTCTCGTCCAGGTATTTTGTGCTAAGGTTGAGAGCTATGCTAGAACTGAATTCACAGAATGTTTGGGGGCTGTATTCCCCCCATTACTGGCTTTGTCCACATGTTTTTTGCTAAGAGGTTGAGAGCTATGGTGAGAACTGAATTCACTGACTATGTTTGGCAGCTGTATTCCCACATTGTTGGCTTTTTTCAGATGTTTTTTGCTAAGAGGTTGACAGCTATGGTGAGAACTGAATTCACTAAATGGTAGCCATTTAAGTTTGTCTTCCTCTGTTTCAGCTGATTTGGCATAGTGGTATGTTTCTCTGACTGGTTTGCACAGGGTCTCCTGGGTTCAAGACGTGGCAGTGAAATGTCTGGTGGTAACACAGCATTTTATTATAGCAACTTTCCAACATTATACAAACAATGTTTAAAATGTGTCCCTGGTTTTTGGCCTTTTGCCCTCCCCCCAGTAAATTTTGGCTTTTTCCAGATTTCTTGTGCTGCAAAGTTCAGAGATACAGCTGAGTGTTGAGTAGATTTTACAAGGAGCTGAGAACTGCAGGGGAACAAAAGTTTAGTGCTGCTTATGCTACATCTGCTTGCATTGTTAATAGCACAACAGGTAGTGTACTTGCTTTTGATGCAGAAGGATGTGGGTTCTACTCCCACAGTAGGTAGATACATTGCTGATACTGTACTGTGTTATAAAGGGGGTGGATGCTGCAGTCCTTTCTGGCAAAGATACCTAGTAACTATGAACCTGTTATCAGTTTGCCATACATTCCCTATTGTGGTATTACTAGCTTATCATTTTTTTAATGCATGCAACATAGGCAATTTATTCTTCAAGGGGAACAGGCACTTTATTTGTAGATGAAACAATGACATATAAAGTTGTTTGCTAGCAGCAACCTCTTTATTAGTTACAGATTTCTTAAATGTGGATTTTACTACTTCAGAGATTGTGCATATTTACTGATACTGGTGGACTATAGAAGGTTGAGTAGACTTTTTATGATGGAAATGTTCTGAATTGGGCAGTTCTGTCATTGGTGCATGCATTTTGTTTCATTGTTTACTGAAAAATGTTGAAAACAATAAATTTAAAATGCCCTCTAACAACTGCACTGTATTGTACAAGGAATATAATTTAATACAATCAGGAAGGTGTATCAAAGAGCATGTGTATTTTTAATGTTCAAGGGGTCTATGATTTGAAAACAGCCCAAAGTTAATCTTTATCTGCTACTGGCAAAATGTATTTTCTTTGAATGTGGGTTTCAATGTTGTTTCAATGAATGTGAGTTTCAAGGGCAGAGAAGTTTTAATGCTAAGTCTATTTTCATTGTGAAACTTCATTGCATTGTTTAGCAGATATCTATTAGGGTTTGTACTGTAAAATGCAAAATAAAACTTTCAAACGAAATCCAAATCATCACAGAAGTAAAGCAGTATGCATATTAGTGTTTATAGTAAATGGGGCAAAATAACCAAGGAAAGGGACATTGGAATGGCTGCAGGGGAGAGGTGCCATTTGACCATGATTTTGTGAGGGGGAAGGGTAGCAAACTCAGACAGCCCTGGCTGAACTATACCTCTCAACTTTCCAGATTTTTGCTTCTTATTTTTGGTTTGTTCCTCATAAAATTTGTAGTTTTCTGCCAAATCATTTAGGAATGAAGTCACTAAATAATGACAGACATTGAGTTTCAGACGTTATAACCTTCAGAAAAATGCATGCTAACGCAAGACCTGTTATTCTATCAACTGTCTTAAGTTTATACAAGAGCAATTTTTAGTACTGTTTGTATGTTCCCCCAATATATTTATTTGGCCTTGTCCATATTTCCTGTATTAAGAGGTTGAGAGGTACATGCAAATAAATCACTTTATAGAATTAGGAATATCCAAACCTCTCAACTGTCCCCAATTTTGGCTCAAAATGTTGCTCTTCCCCTAATAACCCCTCCGCAAAATGGCAATTTTGGAAGAAAATGTGGAGGGTTTACAATTATAAATAATGTAATGATCAGAGTTATAGATTATTTTTATTTCAGAAATGCATGTAGATGCTCTTATTTTGTCAGCTGGTCAAGTTAACAGTACTAATATTAAAAAGGTGTCCCTTCTTTGACAGGTTCCCAGCTGTATTTTGTGGCAAGTTTATATTTTTGCATCACATTTTTGGTCTGTTTTTCATAAAATTGTGGTTTTCTGCCAAATTAGTGGCAAATCATTAAAGATTGATGTTAGAAAATAATGGCAGACATTTGAGTTTCAGATTTCACACCCTTCAGAAAATTCATACTAATGCAAGACCTAGTACTATTCTATTATCTTTCTAAGTTTATAAGAGCAATATTTAAAATTTTTCCTTATTTTTGGGCCTGTGTCCCACTTTTATGTATGGCTTTGTCCAGATTTCTTGCTCTGAGGTTGAGAGGTATGAGTGTCAGAGCCATCACCATCAGCTAGAGACCCACTCCCCCACGTAGTGACTCTGGATGTGTCCAAGCAAGGCAAGGAGCAGTTATGTAGTGTAAGTGTGCAGAGTATTCCCCCATCCAAGTTAGACACAAATACAATAGTGGCTTTTCATCTGTCCTTGATTTTGCAGAATGTTCTGGTTTTCTGTCATATTTTTATACTGTTGATTTATGCTTCTTATTATTCAGAAAATACATGCTGTCACAGTGCTCTGTTGCTTTGTGTTTAAGTCGCAATGCTTTAATGACTATCGGGTAAGCTTGTCTGAGATTGTAAGATGCAAGTAACCTTTAATAAGCATGCTGTTAAATAATTACCAACACTGAAAGACTTTTTGTTGTTGCCATGCAGAGAATATTTACATGACTAGATAATGTACAAGCCTTAGGTATTGGAATGTATACGACAGTATTTGTAATAAAGGACAGGATTACAGTATTTTCAGAAGCTCATTACATTTGTTGGATAGTTGCAGTCATCTTTGCAGGCTTTACTCGTAAACTAAACAAAATGCCAATCTATCATATATGGTCCATAACCTGTGCAGTAATCCTTTAAGCAATTTATCTTGAGCTTGTTTCTTGTTTGCAGTTCATTTTTTACTTTGATCATGCTTTACCCATGAAACAAGTAGATAGTTGTTGTCAGGCAGCAGGTCTTTTTTGGATAAGAAACATTTTTACAAGTGGGGTATCACAGAGATTTCTACTTTCAACATGTTACTTGGTACTTTTATAAAGCTGAATATACGTTATAATTAGAACTGCAGTGCAAGGAGAAGCTTGTTTTTTTATACTTGATTTTGACTAGTATTCCAGTAATGTATTTAAAAAGTAATTTATTTTTTCATGCCTCACAACCTTTTTGTTTCCATCTAGGTAATTAAGTAAGCTGTCATGTAGCCAATGCATTTGAAATATTTTTTTCTTCTACACTTCATTTTGTCTTGATTGGACTCTTGTAATGACGGTTTGGCACCCAGGGCAGTGTATTTAATTAAAGTATTAAAGTTCCAGTTGTGTTTTTGAGCATGGCTCCACCCCTTTCTAATTGGCCACACCCCTTCCCATTGGCCCCACCCGTTCAGCTGGCTCCTGCAGACCCCTTTAATTTGAAGTCACCAGTCGCCACTGCATTCAACCAGTCAGTACTCCCAGGTCATCCCTGAAAAGGAAAACGTGTTCAGTGGGCTTGTCTGGTTAACAAATGTACAAAATAAAATAAATACTGCTTTAGGCTTAGTTGTGCTCAGATGACAGAAAACATAGTTTGTGGTACTTCCTATGCTCAGGCATAAGCAATAAACTGGAAAAATACTTTTTGGCAATTTCCTGAACAGACCTAGTTAAATCATAGGAGTCCATCTATCAAAACCAATTGATTCCCAATGCACTGCCATTATCTAAATGAAGTGCTTCTGTTGGGGGGCAACTCCCCCATACTGTCATATAGGGGCTGTGTACCTGCATCCTTGCAATGTTATATATATTAATTTTAAGATCACACAGTAGTGCAGACAGGAAAAACTACCCTACCCACGCTATTGTTGGATCCCATATACATGCACTGTCTCTGACTAATGTGGCACATCAAAATTATAGTCCTTAAAATAGACCAGGAAATATATATTTGCATATATATACTGTATACCAAGATATATATGTCTATATCTATCTATCTATCTGTATATATATATATATATATATATATAGAGAGAGAGAGAGAGAAAGAGAGAGAGATAGAGCGAGAGGCAAGTCATAATTTAGTTGAAAGGTGTTTTGGTCAACTTCTGTTTGCTGACAAAATTTGGTTGGCTAAGCAAATGATCAACAGGTGTGCAAGATAACACAATTCTCTTGGTTGGGGAATATTCCCTTTCTCTGATATTCTGCAATTTCTAAGTTAGTATATATAATTAGCAAGGGGTTGCAGTGGGCTTTCCCTCCTGCAAAAAGCAGTATTTTTATGTCTTTTTTATGTTTTATTTTTGTGTATTCGGTGGTTATTGCTCAGCACATGTGTAGTAGTGTGTCACTGTTTGCATTGTTGACATTTTCTGGTCGGTGTTTTGAATACTGACATTTGGGTCTTTTAATTATATTTAGTAGTCCTATATGTGTGTTTGTGTGTGTGTGTGTGTGTGTGTGTGTGTGTGTGTGTGTGTGTGTGTGTGTGTGTGTGTGTGTGTGTGTGTGTGTCCATGTCTGTACAGGCATGAATGCAGATGCCGGGTGTGTGTGTGTGTGTGTGTGTGTGTGTGTGTGTGTGTGTCTGTACAGGCACACAGACACACACACACACACACACACACACACACACACACACACACACACACACACACACACACACACACACAACTTTGCAGTATCTACTTGCTGTCCTCCTACAAAACCAGATCCATTCATAGGAGAGAATAGGAGTACACCATCAAATGATAACATACGCTTTTTCATCCTTGTGAAAAAAATAATGTGGAAGAGCATAGCCTCTTTCACCTTTGTCATTCGCTTTATATTTAGAACCACTGGCAAAGAAAATAAGGGACTCAGAAATTCAAGGATATAACTGGTATTCTAATCAAGAAAAGATGGCTTTATTTGCAAACCATTCGATTTTGTACTTCATAAAACCAGAAAAGGGCATCTCAATGATGTGGAACATTTTGAGACAATTTCAAGTCTTTTCAGGATACAAAATTAATGAAGCTGAAGCAAGGGCTGTAACTGTAAATTATGTAGCCACACATCTATTGGTTCAGCAATACCCACATTTATGGGACCACAATAAAATGAAGTATTTAGAAGTATGAGTTAAAAAGGATTCTGTTACAGCAACTAAGGATATGTGGGAAAAGACTAAACAAAATTTAATACAAAAACTGAGAAACTGGAAATTCTTGTTTATGGAAATGACGAGCAAGATACAATCAGTAAAAATGTTTTAGTCCTTTTAGTTTTATATACAGGTCAGACATATTTTTATGCAGAAGAAAAGTTGTGGAAATAATTAATAAAGAGATTAAGGAATTTATCTAGGAGAGGAAGAAGGCAAGGATCAAGAGGGATAAGTTGATCCTTCCAATATAACAAGGTGGTTTAGGATTACCTGATTTGAAGGAATATTTTAGAGTTACACAATTAAGGCTCATATACATAACACTAGCAGAAGGCTATACTTCAAAGATGAAAGGGTTGATGAAATGGGGGAAGCTCAAGAAGTAAGGAGATAGTGGGATTTTGGATGCAGATCCTTAAGGAGAATTATAAGGGCCATACAGAATATTATATTCATAAAGTAGCAGAAAGTATTCTAAGAACCAAACCAACACAACAGTGGTGAAAGGAAATTTTGCCAATATGGATGATTGCAATCAGGGGTACAGAGAATACACAATGTAGGGCTGGAATTTACTGGAGAAAACTGACAAATGATTCAATGTATTGGGAACAAATAACTAGACAGGGAAAGGTAATAGAAGGGGAAGAGGCCAAGAAGACATTTGGACTGCAAGCTAGAGACTACCTTTCCTACCAGGAATGGATATCAGACTATAGGCAAAGAGAGAGAGGAACAGTGGAATCCTAAGTGAAAGACCTGCTCTGGTAGAGTTTTTAGTTGAATCTAGAACATAAGTTGCTGTTAAAATGATAGTTAGTAGGGCATATAAAACACTGAATGATAACTATAGGAATCAATCAGAAGAGGTTAGAAAAAATAGGAAGAGAAATTGGATAAGCAATTTACAAGGGAACAACTGGAGGACATTTATATGGCTCCCAAGTATGCAACAACATCTAGAAGATTTAGGATTTTAGCTTGGAAGCATTTGCATATGTATTTTTATATCCCAAGCAGACTCCAAGGAATTTTTCCTCAGGTAGATGGCAAATGCTGGAAGTGTGATGAGGAAGAATGATGTAACTGTGAACATATGTTTTGGGACTGTAATGAGTTGGAAGAGTTTAAAAATTCCTTACAGAGTATTATGTCAGAAATATTGAGTGAGCAAATAGGTGTAACTAAGGAAATTATTCTTTTGAGCAGGTAGACGGGATATGAAATGCTTAGACATAGTAAGGCCTTGTTAATTTTAATTCTGGTGGTTACCAAAAAAGCATTTACATGAATAGAAATCATTATATAATTAGCATTAATGTAAGGGGGTGCACAGCCACATTCATGAAGGAGTGCAGAGGGTGAAAATTCTTTAAAAGTGGTTCTTGTAATTCTGATTTCTGAATGTTTTAGGGAAATGCCATTTTTTTATTGTACTCTTTAATGTTTTGTTTGGGAAATAGGAACTAATTCCAGTAGTGAGACCAGAAAGAGTCTAAGTAAGCTGCTATGGGCAGAATAGGTATTGCCACACATCTTTGCACAACTTTTCCACCTCTAACCAAAAAGGGACAAAACTAGAGTGGGATGATTCTGCTTCTAATCTCCAACCTCACCAACAGAACACCACCGGCACTGACCAGAGGACCTATTAATCATGTTTACTATCCACTGAAACATACAGAAGAAAGATAAATGTTTTGCAGTGTAAAAAACTGCATAGCCTGTGAAGAAATGAACATAACAGAAGCCCTCAACATAAGATTCCTATCCACTTTACTTAGTACTGTGTTCCCATATGCCTCTATCTTCAGCTAGAAAGAATATGGAAGAAATGGCATTGTACCAAGAGCTCTATAAATGTTTGACAATGATCTACCTAAGGTCCTCATATGTGAAAATCTCACTCCACAAGAATTTGCCATGGTAGCAGCTTATGTAATACACAGATGAGCACAGTGTATTTAGATTGACTTTACAGAATTACTGAAACTATCCCATTCAAGCTTTGCAGCTGACCACCCCCAAGCCCAAACTCAAGATTGGTTTGCCAAACCGTTATCACCTTTCCTTCTCTGAGGGGCTTCCTACCATACCAGAAACCTCTCTTGAGCCATTCTTAAAGCTTACCTTCCCTATAACTTCTAAATGTATAAATAAGACTTGGAATGGTGCAATTATATTCAGCTTAACATGTTCAATGAGTCATTTCTTAATTTAAGACTCAAATCCCAATGTGAATTACCTAACCAAGGACATCCCTTGAAGCTACTTTGGTATATATATTTTTTATTATTTTAGAAACCACTTTGAGATTGTGCCCCTATCTGACCACCCTCATAATTACATTGCATAGGCTAAAATCTTAATGTCTTTCATTTTCCAGGGAGTTTGAAATGTTGAGGAACTCTAAAATGAAAAAAATATGGAGGTGGGCACCTATGTCCATGACTAAAAAGTGACCTGCATCTCCTCCTTTAGTATGAGATATAATTACTAATTTGACTGTACCCCTAGAGTGTAAGCAGAAAAAAAATTAACATATTCTTCCTACAGACTATTCCTCATCAACCTACCCACCATCTGAGTGGAGGCATGTGCTATAGGTTTTGGTACCAAAACCTTTTTTTAACTGGGCAGATTCTAATCTGCAGGTTGCCATTTATTAATGCATGTTGTAACCTAATACATTTCTGCATAAAAGTGGGATCCACCTCAATTTCCAGGCATCTAAAGTAAGTAGCAACCCACTGCTCCAGCTGGGTCATACACCAAGCTTCACATAGCCAGCACCCCATTTATAAAGTCTGTGATTTCTCTGCATTTACTGTAAAGTTAGACACTCTAGAGAAGGACTGCAACAACTTCCACAGACCAGTTAACTTATTCCATGAAGGACTTGGGAGGACCAACTGAAAATTTTCTCTGAATAGGCTAACTATTTCAAACATGCAGCTACCATTTGAGAGATTCATTCTCATCAGATAATATCATGAAAAACAATATTTCCACTTCAACACTGGAACAAATAAGAGAGGTAAAAACAGGCACCCTTATGTGGTACTTGATTATTTCTTAAATCCAAAGTCCTTATCGTGCCTTTGCATAAAATCCTTTATTTATTTTTGCCCATTTTTCACAAAGCTGCCCAGTAAGTGGATCCAACACAGTACCTCCATAAGATTATACAAGAGAAGTCTATCTCAAGATTCCTCAACATCAGAACTAATAGCCAATCTCTTAGCTTGCCCTGCTTACTCAGGAAGGCTCATTATACTGCTAATGCAGTCCTCTGTCTGTTGTTCTGGGATGACTTTGACTATGTAAGCAAGCACCAGCTTTTAGTCAGCTGCTGAATCCTTCTTATCCATCATTTGTGAATATTTTATAATCCACACTCTATGATGATATATGGCAATACTGAGTTGGAGTGATTAAGGCTACTTTCCAAGAAATGGGTGTGAAGCATCGGGCGTTTCCAGTGAAAAATTCAGCTGCAATTCTAAGGATTTTCAAGTAGGACATTGTACATTTTAGGGGCAGATTATCCAAGCCTGTGCCTTTTTACCTCATTTTACAGCTTAAATGCTCTCTCTAAACTCATCATAAATGCATCTGCTAATCTTCCCTTTTGGTATCAGTAATCTGAAGGAGTGCCTCCTCCAAGAGGAGGGACTTCATGACTTCTGATCCATATACTTATCCAAACTAGCCATCAGATGATGCTGGTCTTCAATCAGTCCAGAGGACACCTCTAAGGAAAGGATAGTATTTCTGTACTTAGGGTTCTTAAAAATGACACTTCCCTACACACTTCCTTTATCATAGCCAGGCACCCCAGCAATTTCAGTCATTGTGGAGTAGCTGCATAGAAAAAGCTTCTGACCTGGCATGCTGCAATCCTTATTTTAATGCTAAACAGCTGTTGATTTCAGATTTGCAAAGCTGAAATAAAAGAAGCAAAAGCCTCATCTTTTCACCTCACTGTTGGGAAAGAAGCACCAATATAGATTTGTTCTTACCATGCCAATTCATGTTTACCTTATAAACCCATGTCCACAACATTGAGTCTGTGTTGTACTTCAATGCTTCCCAAAGAAGCAGCTCTGAATGATCTGCTACTGCATATTATTTCCAAAAAGACTTCCATATCTCCTCCAGTTTATCTGTAAGTTCCTCTAAATGGGTGGAAAAAGGGAGAAATCTCTGGGTGTATCTGACATGGCATTTCTTATAGAAGAGAAAAACTACTGCATACAGGCATGGTCAGAAAGAACCAAAAAAGATTGCAACAAGGAGAAAGAGAAGGAGTCAGCCAGGTCCCTGGATACTTACACTTAGTCACTTCCTGACCAAGCACCATATACTGAAGAATAGTCTGCAAAGGTTGTAGGCCTATTTTTTTTTTTTTTTTTTGAGATCCAATATCTGTTACCCCTAAATAAGACATTACTTCATTTTTGACCTCTTGCTGTGGGGTTATTTTACTCATGCCTTTTAGATTTTTGGCCTAAAAAGTATATGTGCACATTAAGGTTCCCTATCTAATGTACCTGGTACATCACCTTCTGTTTAATCTGTTGTTAACTTGCATATTTTCTTGAGCTTGGGTAACAGGAAGTGGGTGTATAAATAACAAAACACAATAAGAAGTCAATCCATGTCAAATTAGTGTAAATGAGCATACCTTTAGTGGCTCAAAATATACTTAACATTCTAGCTTACCTCAGAATAACTGCTTCCCTCTTTTTTTTTTTTTTTTTTTTTAATTAATCAGAACCCAGGAATGATGTTCCCCAGACCCTTTAGCCTGTCATTGGTAGCTTCTCATGTTTTGCCTCCATTAGGTGGGTTTCTGGTGGGAACGAACGAATATCTCTCAAGTGTCAGAAATTTTGGCTCTTCTCATGAGACTGCAAAATTAATATTCATAAAAAAAACAGCTTCAATGGACTAGCCGTTACCCCATGAAAAGTAAAACATTAACATTTAACTCATGTGAACGAGAAGGAGACCATTCCAAACATGTGACCTCCCTATGTCAAAAAAAACCCAAACAAAACACAAACACCTCCATAAAGGAACTCTTTACAAATTGCTGACTCCCTATGATCCTCTGTTATACTTCTAGTCAGCTCAGAACCACTGGCTAATGAAAGGGAAAATGATAACAGCTGTGAAGGAGAATGTCCCCCGCTACTCAAAGTTCAATGCCCCTCACAAAAGAAATCTTTATTAAATTATCACTGATGACATAGGCAATCAAACATTTATATAAATGAAAACAAATCATATTGTCATAATCTTAGTTGCAAGCATTTTACATCACAAACCATATTGACATAATTTTAGTTGCAAACATTATACAGCAATTATAATCCACCCAATCATTATCAGTCAGACATTATATAGCACATTCTATTCACACATTCTTTTATACCTCATTCCTCCCCTGTATGTATTCTTCCCACAGTTCCCATTTTTTTCCTATGTAATTTGCGCCTACCCTTTCCTAAACATCGCAATTCCAGTTGTTTTATCTCCGTTACTGTATTCACTACTTCTAGTAAAGTTGGTTTAGACTCTGATTTCCATTTTCTAGTATTTGCTTTTTTGGCAGACATCATAACTAGACTCAGCAAGGCCTTACTATGTCTAGGCAATTCTGATGTTTATCATAGCTAAGAAAAATAATTTCCATAGTTACACCAATTTTCTCACCCAGTATCTCTGATAGAGTAGTCTACAGGGAATTGTTAAAGTCTGCCAACTCATTACATTCCCAGAAAATATGTTCCTAATTACCTCTTTCTTCCCTATCACACCTCCAACATTTACATTCTACCTGAGGAAATATTCTGTGGAATCTACTTGGGGTATAAAAATATCTATGTAAACATTTCCAAGGAAAAATCCTAAATCTTCTAGATTTTGTTGCATATTTGAGAGACAAACATACATTTTTTTTGTAAATTGCTTATCCAGTCTCTCTTCCCAATCCTTTCTAACCTTCTCTGATTTATTCTTATAATTATCATGCAATATGCTATATGCTCTACTAATTATTCCTTTTTTAACAGTAGCGTCTGTTCTAGATTCTACTAAAAACTCTACCAGTGCTGGTCTTTCATTTAGGACCCTCCACTATTTCTTTCTCTTTGTATATATACTCTGATATCAATCCTTGATAGGGAAGGCAATCTCTAACCTGCAGTCCAAATAAGTTCTTGGGATCTTTCATTCTGTTACCTTTCTCTGTCTAGTCATTTGCTCCTGATACCTTGGTTCCTTTGCCAGTTTTCTCCAATAAATTCCAGCCCCTCTCTTGCCTATTGTCTGTATCCCTAATTGCAGTCATCCCTATCAGCAAAATCTCCTTTCTCCATTCCTGTGTTGGCTTAGTTCTTAGAATACTTTTTGCTGCTTTATGAGTATAATATTCTGTATGATTATTGTTATTCTCCTTAAAGGTCTGCATCCAAAATCCCAGTCTCTCCTTGTTTCTTGAGCTTCCCCCTGTTTAGTCATCATCCCTTTCCACTTTGAATTATAAGTTTCTGCTTATGCTATGTATAGGAGCCTTAACTGTGTAGCTCTGAAATACTCATTCAAATTGGCTAATTCCAATTCACCTTGTTCTATTGGAAGAATCACACTTGACACTTGCCATCTTCCCCTTCCAGATAAAATCCTTTAGCTCTCTATTATTTGTTATCCATAACTTCTCCTATGGTTGATAAAAATATGTCTGATTTGTGTATAAGATTAAAGGGACTAAACACATGTTAACTACTTGTATCTTACTATCCATATCCATATAACAAAGCTTCCAGTTACTCAGTTTTTGCATTAGCTTTTGTTTAGTCTCTTACCACATTTCCTTAGTTGCAGCACCAGAATCATTATTAATCCATACTCCTAAATGCTTCATTTTATCATGTCCCCATAAATACAGATATTGCTGAACCAACTCATGTATGGGTATGGCACCCCTTTAAAATGTTGACTTACCAGAACATTGACTTGCAAATCACAAAGATGAAAACATTGAAAGTTCAAATGCCGAACTCCCAGAACATCGCAGTTTAACACTGGGAAAGTACCCTTGCCCTGTTCTCCATTGTAGTGTGATCTCAGAGTTGGTATATTTAGCTAGGGGGTGGGGGGCACAGCCCCCCACATTGCTGAGTTGAATTTGTTTCCATTCCTGCTGTAGTGATTGGTGGCCCAGTGCTTACTTTCCCGGAATTAAATTACAATGTTCCGGGAGTTCGGCATTGTGAAGTTTCAATGTTCTCATCTCTGTGATTTGCAAGTTGGTGTTTGGGTAAGTCGACATTTTAAAGTAAACCCGTGGGTATATAATTTACATCTATTGCCTTTGTTTTAGCTGCATTAATTTTGCATCCTGAAAAATTTCGAAACTGTCTCAAAATGTTCCACAACACTATAATGTCCTTTTCTGATGTCATCAGGTATAAAATAGAGCCAACTTTTCTTGACTATTATAACAATCATATCCTTGAATTTCTTAGTCCCTTATTTTCTTTGCCAATGTGGACTTAAATATAATGCAAATAACAGAGGGGAAATAGGACATCCCTACCTGGTTCCTCTGCTCAGTAAATTATCAGAGAGAAGCCCACCCACTTTAATTTTACCTCTGATCCCTATATCCTCCTAATCAACCATATAAGTTTATCAGGGAATGCAAATGCTTCCATTGCCCTGCTCATAAAGTCCCAGCTTGCTCTGTCAAATGCTTTCTCTTCATCAACATGCACTAAAACAGTGGCATTTTCTTACATTCTGTTTCCCTCTGGATCATCAATGTTCTGTTAATGTTGTCAAATGTTTGCCTTCTCCCCACAAAACCATATTGATCCATATCTATCTATTTTGACATCAGTTTTGCCTTTCATTTAGCCATTATAGACATAAACACTTTATAATCATGATTTAGTATTGAAATAGACCTATATGAATCTGGATCTGATGGGTCTTTACCCTCTTTAGGTATTACAGCTACCACCACTTTCTTCCAGGATGTTGGTACTTCTCCTAAAATACTGTTAGATAAAACCTTTCAGATCTTTATCAGTTTTTCTCTCCAAGCTTCCAACCTTCCATAGGAATACCATTTATTCCTGGGGACTTTCCTGTAGATTGGTTATATACCACCATTTTTATCTTATCTCCTCCTGTCCTGTTAATAATTGAGCCACATCTACCTCTAACCATGGCATATTTAATTCCACATTTCTATGCCTTATACTCACTTTCATAGAAGTTCTGAAATATTTCTAATACTTCTACAGGATCTCTTGTTATTTTCATTGTTATAGGCTCCCTAAGCTTGGCGACAGCCCTTTTGACTTTCTGTTGTCTGTGCTCTATAGTTATTATCAAAAAACATTTGCTTGACAGCATTCTTTCTAAACTCATGCATATTATCAAGGTAATCCCTCATTTTCTGTTTAGCATTCTGCAGTTGCTTTTTTTCTTGTTCTATGAAATTTCCCCTATTTTACAATACTTTAGCATTTGTCAATCCCTCTCAATAATTGTTGTTCCTTCTTAACCATATCTCCCGTTCTTTTATTTCCATCCTATTTTTAAACTTCACTTTAATTTTATCCCACACCCTAGCTATATTTTCAGAAGAAATTTCTATCTTCTCTAATAGCTCCTGAATTATTTCCACTACCCATTCCTTAAATTCCTCTCTTCTCAAAAGATAGGTGAGAAAGCACCAGTGTATCATTTTTTATTTCATTACCCTGTGTTTTTGTTTTATTCTTGGCACATGATCTGAAACAGATACTGGGTGCGTATCAAGACCTTCAGTTAATGCACGTTCCTGTGAAATGTAAATTCTGTCTAGCCTAACCCAGTTATTGTATCTTGGGGAATAATATGTAAATTCAGTCTGAAATCCTAGTACTGAATTCACATCTTCCATGCCAAATATTTTCACAAATTTCTTCAAAAATCTACCCTTCTTCATTATATTTTCCCTTCTGGGCCCCCCAGACACATCTTCACTGTTGCAAATCAAATTCCAGTCCCTGCCTATAAGTAACATTTATTGTGAAAGCTAATTAGTTCCTCCCAGAATTTTTTAAGCTCCATTATAGCAGTTTTGGGTGGAATATAAATACGTGCCAGTGTAACCCTCCTCCCTTGCCAGTAGCACTTTAGTACTACAAATCTACATTTGTTATCCTTTTTATTTCTGCTTTCACTATTAGAACTCCTCCTTAAATTAATATAAATACTCCTCTTTTCCTTTGTCCCTGATATTCCACTTAATAACCATCCTGAAAACATTTCTTTATCAAATTCACATGTTCAGTTCTTTCTGTGTGTGTCTCCTGTTCCATAACTATTTGCACTCTACATTTTAATATAGTTCACTACTCTTTCTTTTTTGTATTTATGTATGAGACCTTTGACATTTAAGGACATTACAGAAATTATCACTATATTAAAATTTATTATTCCCACCTTTTATGTTTAACAGCTTTTCTGTTAAATGTCCAGTTCCAGCTTTTCTGTTACATGCATACACTGTTTGGGAGGTTGATCTTTTATACAGTTGTTTCTTGAGTGGTGTGAATGAGGTACCATGGCAGGGCTAGCCACCTGGCATTGTAAACCTTGGCTCAAGATGATTGTCACTGCGGAAGTGACACCCTGAGCCTATGTGCAAAATGGGAAAAAAGGGGTTGAGGATGGATTTCTTGTCTTATCCATTTGAGCCTATAGCACACCTTATAAAACCTTTTGTTTTATTGAAAGCCCTCAATAAAAAAAAAAAAAACACTACCCCAATACCCCTCTAAACATACTAACTTAAGAATAACAAAAACTATGTACATCTTCAAATATTGAAGTTTTACCCTCCTAATAGGAACAGTTGTTGCAAACTGACAGCCACACTGACAAACTTGAGTTATCCTAAAAGAAAGGTTATCTATGCTAAGATGCATGGTACAGCATGTGCTTCTACTAAGTGCAGTCTGGTTTTGTCCTATGTTTATAGCTCTCCCAGCTAGGAAAACAATTGAATGCATTCAGAGAACATTATCTCCTAGCTATTCCTTTCTCTTTATCAGATTGTCTCCTGGAGATATGAGGACCAGATACAGAATTGCTACTAAGCATACCTTTATTTGCTAGAAAAACTTATAATATTCAATATTCTTTTTCATGGATCTTCTTTCTCTTAAAACTTATTAGATCAAGCTAAGGGTCTTAATCCACTCATTCCCCTATGCAAGAATAAGAAAAAGCACACCTATCTTTCTTTGTCATGCTGTTTTAACCAGACTTCTGTTTTCTCTCTCTCTCTCTCTCTTTTACAATGCAGCACCTATATTTCTTAAAAGTGAAATAGGAGAAAGACGGAAGAAAGGAGAAAAAAAAAACAGGAGCATCTGCGTATACTACTATTCCTCTACTACACTTAAAAATAACTGAGAAAACCTTACTTTATAGCATGCAAAGAAAATCATACACTATAAAAATAGTACCATTAAGAAAAAAAAATCATGTTTTACTTACAGTTAACTTTCTCCCTCCTTTTCTCCTCTTCTTAGTATTTTCCAAACATTAATGACCTAAAGTAGGGCATATACTTTAGTGTCCCCTACAAATTTAAGAAAGTCCAAAAGATGCCAATATGTCCAGATTTTCTTGTTCTGTCTTATTTTACAAACATAATTATTGTTTTGTAATCCCACTTTTGCCATTTTCCAAGTTACTGGTTTAATTCCTGTTCATCTCCATTTACAAAATCCTGTCTCTGCTTTATTTCCAATGTACTCTCAATTCCTCTAGTCAACTCTTATGCTTTTTTCCTTCTCTCAAGCAGTTTTTGAAACACTGGAAAAGGTTTCACTTGCACAGTCTCTCTGTAGTCTTTATTACCAGAAGAACAAGAAGCAGAATCTCCTTCTGTTTCACAGCTCACTTTTTGTTGGACAAACTTTTGTATTTCCTCCTTAGCATGTATGTCATCAAAATGATTTTGTCCTTCCAGGGAAGAATATTTTGAAGATAGCTGGGTACAGCAATTTGAATATTATGCCTGCTTCTTGACAGTCTCTGAATAATGGAACACATTTACCCGTCTTCTACCTGGTGTACAGTGAGTAATAATTCTCCACAAACACTCTGCTATCTCCCACTTTTAATAATTTGTCTTTCTGTCAAGTTTTGTGAGAATCAACACCTTCTTCTGGCAGGATTGCATCTTTACTATTAAAGGTCTAGGTTCCTTTCTCATAGCCAGGTTTGGAACATACACATGAGGTGCCCTTTCAATTAACAACCCCTGCTGTGGAATACCATTCCAATTGCTTATTTGTGCTTTCATAAAATTAATAGAGTCTGTTCCTTCCATCTTCTCTGGTACAGAAGAAAATCTCAGGTTTTCCCTGTGTGCTCAGTCCTCTAATTCTATTATTTTTTGAAACATCTCTTCTTGAGCAGTCTCATATTCAGCCAGCCATTTTTTCGTTTTGACCTCTGATTTCTGCAGTTTTATAACATCATATGAATATGTGTTTAAAGCTTATTCCATTATTCCAGCCTTTTGTTGTTTAAGTTGATATACTCCATCAGTGTTTTGTATATTTTAATCAGGTCTGTGTGCAGTTGTCTTATACTTTTCTCTAGGTTACTGTAAGTCAAGTCTGGAGCTCATAGTGATTTTTTCTGAACAGCTGCAGTACTTTTCTCAGTCAGTGTTTTTTTCTCTCACCTTTGTAACTGATTTTCTTTCAGGTCCTCTGTATTCCTTTTTTCCTGGCATCCAAGCAGTGCACTTACTAACCAGTTACTGAAATCTACCCAGAATCATCAATCCACTGGCTTTCTCTGCTAAGTTTCTGCTTTCACACTGGGAGAGCTGCAATTAAGCTGTTACTCAATGTGCAGTCATCTTGGAAGTCCCATTGCTCCCTCACCTTGTTACTCAAACAACTCCATTGAGTCTAGACCTCCTAACAAAACCAGTTTTTACAGAGGGATGACCCATCTCCTTGAAAGGACAGTTGATAAAGCTTGAGATAGCCCTGTGTCAAAAACCCTGCAAAGTTTCCCCTGCTTTAATCAAGGGTTCCCTTAGGGAGTCTCCCTCATGTCAGTCTGTCCTTTCTCAGACACTAGAATGGATGTGCATCACTTCCATTCTACCATTTGTATTGTCAGTTTCCCATATTGAATTATTGCATTAATATTATTATTATTGCATTAATGAGCAACACCACTAGGCCAACTCAGCTCTAAAGATTAGTACTAGGCTAATTGCCTTTGGGGGTCATTTCAAACCTAGCCAATTACTCCATGTGAGAATCAAACCCTGCACCTTGTGTCTGTAAGGTAAACAACTTAACCATTATGCCAACCTGTATGTGAGATCATGCACAGTACTACAGTATACAAACTTCAAAGATGGGTAATAATCTCGCTACTCCATAAATCCTTTTCACTCCTCCCCCCAAAAAAACAAACTCTAATCGGGAGGGGTCACATACCATCAGATCCACTACAGCCTGCAGATTTCTTTCTCCTATTAACCTTTGCATCATTAATGAGGGCTGTTACTACAGAAGCAAGAAAATGCTACAGGAAATAGCTAAGCCCCCTCCCCTGAAAAATGGACTAAACCCAAGCCTAACTATTTTGGCTATAATAAAGAAATAATTAGCTCTTACACTGGGTTATAGTTGCTAATAAACACAAAAAAAACATAAAACCATAAAATAAACAGCTGTTAACTCTTACACTAAACTAAATTTACACACACACACACACACACACACACACACACACACACACACACACACACAGTTTGAAGGACTAAATGAAACATTAATCATCTAGAGAACAAAGCTTTCTTCAGGCAACCTGCAAGTAATACACAAGTAGAACCCATAAAATAAATTGTGATGATATAGACTGCAATCCTGCTCTCTTGTTCATAAGTACTTTAAAATTAAAAAGGTAAATAATACTTCCTTGCAGATTTGAATCTGATAACTTCAAGCAAATGACTGTAATACAGTACATGGAGATTGTTCCCTAATTTGCTGTAGTAATGACTGTGTCACTGAAAAGCATAGCTTACCATACTTAAAAACTCATCCTTTAACATGCTGCAATCAACAAAGCGGTGAAAGTAATTTGCTATAATAATGGGAAAGAGCAAGTAGAAATAATTGTTTATCAAAATGAGTCATCTTGCTCCACCAGTTAAAAGAAGCAGGATTTAACTCAGTTTAGTCATTCTCTGGTATTTGCTCTGAAACATAAAAACATTCTCTCTAAGAAACACAGGGTACAAAATGTCCATCCTGTACAGACTATTAACCTGTGGTTACATATCATTTAAGTTCAGTAAAACCATGCTGAACAGAAAACAGAATTCATTTTACATTTACACACTGTCTTGCTTCCAGAATTCCAATGCAAACAATATGGTAGAATGTACAAATCAAAACCTTGGCAGTAGAATGGTGAAGTGGTTAAAACTGTGACCCACAACACTTGGTTCGCTAATTTGTTTGTTGACTGGGGTGCCTTTTGTGTGGAGTGTGCATGTCCTCCCTCTGTCAGTGCAGCTATTCACAGGTGATCCTACATTCCGAAGACATGTCTTAAGTAAATGAGCAATCCTCCTGCATACCATATGTGAGTAAATGTGTTTGTGTGTTCAATGATGAGCTGACATCCTGTCAAGCATTAGCTTCTTTGTCTTGTAGTCAATGAGTGCTGAGATACACACTGACTTCCCTGGGAACCTGAACTAGATAAAGTGGGTAAACAACGAAAGAATGAATGAATGACAAAGATAATCTGATCAGGTCCATTTAAGAATCTTGCATCAGGTGACTTTTAGCTAAGATTCAGTTACAGTTATCTTATCATTAACCACTGCACCTGGAGGAATGTAGAGCAGTTCTTTAGATGGGAGAGAGTAAAATCAGTTTTCCACTGTATAATCCTGACATTCAGGCAGAGAAAGTAAAAAAGTACCCAATGTACAGCCGACTCAGAAAAGTTCCATTTTAGCTGCTTCAAAGAGCTGTGTGCCTTTGCCTAATTACCTTCTCATATTCCTTCACTGAATTGGCAAGCATCCCTTGTGCCAACACTAACTGGATTTATTCAGTGGTTCCTCTTTGATTCCAGCTTTATTAACTGACTGAATTCATTCCAGCAATGAGTCACAGTAGCTGAATGGTTAACTTGCGTCCACAACCATGGAGGAATTGCTTGGGAAATCTATGTGGCACTGACCAGAAACTGATTCAGTTGCAATTGATTATGCTGGCCAACATAATTGCCACCTAGCCAGGAAAGATGATCTGGCACCTTATTTAGTGACAAGAGTTTTATACTGTCACAGAAAACTGGAACAAGGCAGGCTGGCTAAGAAACTTAGTCCTTCCAGCTGAGAAGGAAGGCACTGAAAAAGACAGAAATGACACTAACTGCACGGACTATAACATCATAATGACTATGATAAACTTAAGAAAAAACTGTTGGCAAGAGCTGGTAAAATCCCGAGGTGCAAGCAATAAAATTTCATAACTGGACGTTTAACATAGATAAACTGGTAAGTGCATAGATGCACGAGTTACAGCATATTTTAAAACTTAGGCTAAAATCTAACAGCAACAGTAAATTGAAAATATTGGACATTTTAGTAGTAGACATGTTTAAAAGAGCTTTGCCTTGAAAAATGAAGAAAATGTGTACTGAAAAATGGTTTGAAGGACTCCAGTAAGTTTGATAACTTTAGTAGATTTTTTTTTAGTTAATGGCAATGTTTAGAAATTAATTGTCTAATTCTAAGGTTAGAATTGCAGAAACAAAATGCACCTTCTCCTCTGAAACTAAAAACAGCAAGTAAAGTATTAATTTGTTATGAATGTGGAGGGAAGGGGGAGAGGTCACTCTCCTAAGTCCTATGCTGCTTGAAGAAAATACTGCCAGGAGGAATGTAAAAACTAAAAATCATGCTTTAGTTGAAGTTGTTGTACCTGTGGAGTGGATAGGACAATAAATAAGATAACTGACTCATCTCTGTCTCACTGTGTAACAACCAAGCTAGTAAAATACATCATATTTTTAGAAGCATGGTTTATCTTGTCAAGCATTTCCTTAGTGCAGAGCTTTAGCTGGCTCATCTAGGCACAGTGCTGCTTCATAATCTTGTACCCCTCAGCTCTAAAGAGGAGCAATCAAAAAAAGGCAAATTCCCCAATTTAGTGCTCCTTAACCATATCTGTTATTCCCCTATGTCCCTCAATCAAAAACTGAACAGCAATTTAAAAAAAAGTGTCTCTTTTACTTTTAATTCTATTTTTAAAAACTGTAATAAGTGGCTTGCTACAACGTATACCTCACAAGAAGCACTTCAGTCCTGACAGTAAAATCCAGTATGGAAATAAATGCCAGTACAGCACTATTGACTAATCAACATTTGCCAATTCTGCCCCCTATCACCTTGAGCCTAGGTGGCTGCCACCTTCGCCCTACTTTAGCTATGCTTCTGCCGTACTATGAAAACATAAAATTCGTCACAATCAGAAAGTGAAGGTAATATGCATTGATGGTGACAGAAACGAGTATCCCTTACACATGTAAACATTCCAACAGTTCTCATGGTGTAATATAACAAAAAAAAGATGATATCCCACTCCCATGTACAAAACAAGAAAAGGGGGTTGATGACAATTTTCCTCACTTTAAAGCACTGTTGAAAATGACGGAGAAGAGAGAATATATAGACACAGGTAGTAAGCTGATATATCCATTTAGTTTAACAAATGGGGTGTGGAAGCAAGGCAATGACCCTCACATAAAGCATTAGACTCAATACCAGGAGAACGGAGTTGGAATACAAACTAAAATAGTAGCTTTGGTTATGGTTATCTGTTATCAAATGCAAGCCCATGATAAAGTCACAAAAATGTAAAATTGTATGGTATGTCATTATAGGAACTGAAAAATAGATTAGTACAAGATAGGACTCAATACACACAGAAAAAGAAAGGCCCTTGGGCGAGGACCCTCAAAATGAAATGAATGCAGAAAGTGGGATAATCAAGAAAATACACAATTCTGAGTTTATTTCTGCTTCTGTACAGGAACAACAACAAAACAAAGCAGAGAACGCAACTGAGGGAGGACTCCAGGAGAAGTAAAACTGACAATACATTATATTCTGACATAATCTTTGCAGGGAGGGGGAAACACAAGGAATGGATAGAAAGTGAGAGGGTGGGATCCACTTAAAATGAGATAGAAAGAGAGCAGCAACATATAAGAAAAGAGAACACACAAGAGGCCTGTGTCAGCAGCCAAGTAAAGCAGAAAGTGATTTTTTTTAGAGCAGGGGAATACAAAGAAGAAGCTGCAGTACCTGTGTTTTTAGGGGGAAGAGGCTTCACATTCCACATCAAAGTAAGATACTGAAGAAAGTAATCCTGATTTATTGGACTTACAAGTAAGACACATTTTATTTATTTATTTATTTTATTTGACATTTGTTAACCAGGTTGGTCCAGCTGGGACAGAGCCCTTTTTCAGTGGAGACCCAGGGAGAAAAGCTCCACAGTAAATACATACAATAAAGTTGACTTAGTATTCAATTAATAAAACAAGAAACATACATAACACATACATTTTAAGAAGATACAAAGAGAAACTGATACTTTAATTAGCGCAAAGAGAACACAAATAAAGTTGTAGGAGGAATATAGTGATCAAGGTGCCTCCATAACTTCTTACCCTATTTTGAATAAAAAAAATACATATTATCTCATATAGAGTAAGTAAAGGGAAGAGATTCTATATTAGTTACTAGTACCAAAACCTTCTAGGATACTAATAATAAAGCTAACCTATAGTCAGGTGTTAGGAGGACACCTGGGGATGGAAAAAACTAAGGCAAGGATATTTACCAGATTTTAAAGGTCATGTATAATGAAGGAAATTGAGAACATCTGTGCTTCTTGTCCAGAATGTCAAACAACCGAATCCCATCTTGGATGATGCAGTCATTAATTCAGAGGACTGGGAGTCTAATTTTCCTAATGTGTAGACTGCGTTATTATCTAGAAGGTAGGCAACCTTGACTGTAAATGCTAGGAAACATAAACTGGGTAGGGTGGGAGCTACGCACACAGAGTATTTTATAGGAAAAGGGTGTGTTAAGACCGCAACTTGCTTGAAAAGACAGCAGCCAAAAAATGGGCTCTGCCCTGTACTAAGAAAGAGAAACAAATGAAAGCTTTCCTTAGATTAGCTGGTTACCAAAGAAGGTTTGTGCTTAATTTTGTGACCACCACTTGTCATGTGAAACTTCTCATAAGAGACAAAGCTGCTGTCAAGGTACAGTGGCCCCCCTGAGGGAGACAGAACATTTACTGAACTCATAACAGATCCTTTGTCGGAACCTGTGCTAAGAATTCCAGATTTTACTAAAGAGTTTCCCTTATATACTTATACATCAGAGGGAGGTTTGGGGGCATATTATCCAAAGACATTCAAGGTGAGGAATAATCTGTCTACTATATCAGCAGGAAGCTAAGTAATACAGAAAAGAGAGATTTTGCTACTGAAAGAGAGTGTTTTACAATAATCTAGGCCTCCTGCACTTTGAAATATTACTTGTTAGGCAGGCATTTCAATTTGGCAACAGATCATGCTCCTTTGCAATGATTAAGTAGGCAAACAGATGGCAATACAAAGTTGCGCTGGTGGGCACCTTCTCTTTACTGTGACAAACAGACTAGGTTAGCCAAAAGAAATGTTGATGGGCTGTTGGGAACCTACAATCCATTATTATGATTCTAAAACTCCTGTTTTTATGGTGGGACAAGGTAGTTCTATCATGTTCATTATGGAAAATGTGTATGTGCCTTTTAATTTTTTTTCATAGACTGTACTGAATGAACGAGCATTCATGCAGCAATTAGCTAAATCCTAAGGCTTTAACCGCTAATCACTATATAAAAGGTAGTAGCCTTCAGGACTACATTCAAGAAGTTAGTTCCTCAGTGAAGAATAATCTGAAAGGAAGAGCTGGAAGCATGGAGTGTGAAAGGTCCCAGCTGGAGATAACCCATGCAGTATAACAAGAGAATTATACCTTGAGGAAATATCTGTTTTTAAGCTGAAAGTAGGTCCTGGAAGAGGCCTTAACATGACCTGTAACCTGTACAATTCAATTGAAAACCAAAGAAATCTGTTAGGGAAAGAAATATAAAAAAATAAAAAAATGTACAATAAGCTGGTTGCATAAGTGTACACAGTACAACAAGAACGTAGATCTGTAGTGCTGATTGCGGAAATAAAACTAACACACTTTTCTGAGTAGCACACAGATTACAAATACAAAACATTCCAACCTACACACAAATGCAAATATTTACATGAAAGGGTCCAGCCCCTCATAATCCCCAATCCCCAATATAGGGGTTTTGTCACCATTATTTATGTGTGTGTGTGTGTGTATATATATATATATATATATATATATATATATATATATATATATATATATATATATATATATAAAACCCATTCTCATGACTTCAAGACAGCTATTAGAAATTACCTAAACATTGAACAGTGCCAGGAGATGTCACTGCAGTCATACTAATTGGTATCTTTCTCTTTCCTACTTCGACTGTCTACTACTTCTCTCCTTTTCCCCTCATAATCT